>NC_052121.1:3444676-3466021 GCF_012273895.1 Zerene cesonia | reverse complement strand
TAAAGGTTATAGTACCCCAACGTCTATCAATCCATACACGGAAATTTGGCAAGATAGCCGCTACCACGCGCTGTCGGATGCTATTTGGCTGTGAAAGACGAGAACGCCAAGCTTCAAGTGCATCATCGCGTGCCTGCCTTCGCAACTCAGTTATGTTTATTGAGTCATTGGAGATAGATCGGATCTCATGAAACATCCTTGCATCCATGGAAGCTAGCCCTGGTCTAACAATGCAGCTCAATTTTCTAGAAATATGCAAATGAAAAAATTATTTCTTTTTTTTATTTTTTCTTTTAGTTTACGCTTCTAGTATGCAGTAGCATACAAGTTTGGAAAATTAAAACTGTTTCCAAATATTTTGCCGCTGTGTAGATTTGGTAGTGTAAATAGTCACATATTTTTGTTAAATTTGTACATTTACTATCTCCCCACTTTTGGAGAAGTTTTGTCAAAAACCATTTTAATCTTGTAGATTTTATGACAATGTCTGCAGTTTAATGTTTCGTATTAGTATGATTAATAATACGTATTAACTATCATATATTAAAGATATTGATGTACAATCAGCTATTACCCTTATTGAATACTGTATAATAAATTTATTCTAATCACAGTTTCTAAAAAAGCGCAAGATCGATTCCTATTGAAAACTGATAAGATTACTGCATCTGGCAGAGCTTCAGGTCAATTATTAACACATTGTCCTAAAATCTATCAATGAAATAACGTGAAATGTGTGTGCGCCTTAACCCGTAAGGAGACGGTATAATTTTTATAAAACGTAATTTCCTTGTATATTCCATACTAATTAAACAACATCGTTAGAAGAGTTACATTAAGTTAAATGCCATTTCGTTGCTTGTATGTTCTGATTTGAATAGTATTATTTTGAGATTAAGTTATGTAGTGTGTTCATTGTAGTGACTAAGGTATTACTGGTGTATGCTATTTATGTTCTCTTAGTTAAAGTACCTTAATCATATCAGTATATCTCACATAAGGTTCTCACGTAGAATTATTGTTTTTAAAAGCAAACATCTTTTATATGTGGACTGTTTGTTGTACACATTGTAGGGTTCGCTTGATAGGTTAGTACCTAAGTATTTAGTTTGAAAATGAACCTTTATATTTGAAATGTTTTAATTGTGATTATAAATTAAACTAAAAAACGTCTCTCCTTGTGTAAATGAAGTCCAGTGCCTAGAATTAATACTTTCTTTATTATGGATTATCGCTGCTATTTATTTTCTACTTTAACAACTATTATTTATATCTTTTGAGTGTACCTTCATGATCTAGATTCTAGATGATATACAAATGTTATTATTCAATAAGTTTTCTTGCGCTAAATCTACTATGTACGTCCTTTTTAAAAATTACTATGTAATAAAAAAAGATGTGTATTAAAAAGTATATTATTATAATATATCGGCAGTCTAATTGGTTATCAAAGCTACATAGTTATAGTATACCTATTAGTTTTAGGTAATTTTTCTATACACAACGTAAACATTTAATATTTTTGTAATGTTTTTAAATATGCCTTGTGTTGCCAGAAATTTAAATAATTGTATATATAACTATCAAAGATTTTAACTTTAAAAACAATGCAATAATTAATGTAGACCATTGTCACACAAATGCGTATTAGTTACTGTTCACAAAGTGAAGTGTATACATAGAAGTATCAAATTGTGCTATGAGTCGTTTACAGGAATAACCATGTTAAGTATATTGAAATAAGGTTTCCTTATCATGCTAATCTATCTTGTTCTTATATTTTATAGCTTCACCAGTGTATAGAAAAATGGATTTATTGTATGGTATTAAGATTTAAACAAAATTAATCTTCACATGGTGCCTCACCATAACGTACCTGTTATAGAAGCTGCTATGTATAGAACATATTTCGATTTATTTTTCAGTCACTGAAATTCGACTTTATGTTAAATTGCAACACTGATACAATGTTTGTACAGATTGCTAACTCAAAAGTTCTTATAATTTCATACAATTTGTTTATGTGTTAGTAATTTTATATATACTAAGAGTGAAGACGATTATTCATTGCAGTACTTGTATAAACTGTATAGTTGTTTAACATATGTAAACTTTAGTGGTACTTTGTCTTGTGTATTATAATTGTGTTATCGTAATACAGAGATTTTTTTATATATATTATTGTATTTTATTTAAATCCTAAATGTAATTCTACGCAATTGCCTTTTGTTTTTACTGCTTAAGCCGGAACAGTTTAGCCGGCTCGGCCTGGGTGAGCTTAGAAGTAGACTTGGCTTAATAATTGTCCATTTTGTAATTGAATTCCTTTATATTCATAGGAATAAAACAGATATCAAATATGAAGAGTAGTGCAGAATGTTTGGATGGATTACTATCAATGCATATCAAGTGTTCAAACATGGTATAGGTGGGTATTTATGTTGATTCTCACTTAGATCAGAAAAGTTTCCCTTAGCAGTGTATACTATAGTAAACAATATTAGCCATATATTTTGTTTGTAGTCATTATAGCGTTCTTTGATTACTTAGACAGTCATAATAATAAACTATATCTTATAAATTATCTAACTTTCTCGTACTTAACTACAATAGTAATTCGTGCTCTTCCACTTGTCTCTTTTATATCATGTGTATGTTTGGGCCAATGGAACAAAACCGTAAGACCAATTTTTAGAATATTCGTGTTTATTATACACAAAACACATTGCGCATAATTACAAAGTCCACGTATTATTTGTGTCAGTACAAAGACGTATTCATGTACCGAAATTTATGAACCAGGTTTAAATTAATACAACATAGTGTTACATGTACTCAAGCTTCAGTTTTTATCAATTCGAAGGAACGCAAATTTCCGTGTTATTTTTAATGCAATGCTTTCTTTAAGTAAATATAGCATCCCTAATACTACCATATTCTATTTATCCCGTAAAAATGTCATGTGGTTGATAAGTGTTTGTATGTGGGTGGCTGTAAGTACCAAGCATCGCTTCGTTTATCGACTCTAGCCCCAACATCGTTATCGAAACGTCATTAGCATGCAAAACGCTGTACCAAGATAACCCGGCATAGTGTCGCCGCCGCCTAAACAAGGCAATATATTTTAATTATTTTCTTCCTTTTTCGTGTATTGACAAATACACTCAGGGTTCAAGTGCATTTTGTTGTCAACCAAATATTATTGCATTCCAAATTCGGTCGTTATATTTATCGAGCTCATTCCGCGTTACAGTGAAGTGCTTCGAGTGGAAGCTTCGAGGACCAATTGCTAATATTGCGTTATCTAATGATGATTGAAGTATAACATCTAGTCGGATCGAGTTATGTAGGCGGCGAATGTATTGTGTGAATGGATGGGCGCAAGATCGATATAGCGGAGTGCGCAGGCTCGCTGGGCGATACAGCTGGCGGTTTTGCATCTCGCCGCGGACAACCCGCCTGAAGCCGTGTCTCAGTGTCCGCTGTGAAAGATTTCAGTGTTTCCTGCATAACTAATGCTGCAGTAATCATTGGTGATCTTGAACGGTGCGTATTCATACCTCTTACATAAACAGAATCATTATTTCTGATAGGTATTTTTTCCTGTGAATATATTTTTGTAGGCTGCGTTTATAAAACCTGTTACTTAAAAGTGTTAATGAGATGTTTTGATAGTGTGTTTGTTTATGAGATCGTTGTCTGGTACGTAAAGCTTTTTTATTCATTATTTCTTTCTCTTGGTTTAGATACCGCTCGTTCTATTTTTAGAACCAGGAACCCTTTGACATTATCCTAACTAACTGCGTAGGTGGGCGCATTTATTCATCCCCTGTTACAAAATTTTAATTATTTTTACATTTCAACCTTTTATTTTAACTTATTACATACAAAGCTTTACTAATAAAGAATATTTGTAAGAATGCATCCCCAATAATAGGGATGAACGTTTTTAGGCCGAGCGATTGCGTGGGATGTACCTAAAGAGCATGGATGCCTACGTCAATGTAATCTATCTATGTAACAGCCGTACCTATCTATAGCTATCATTTATGTTAATAACGTTTATGATTTATTACTCCTTTATTAAAATAATACTAGGTCAAATAACACAATACAAATTCCTGATGCGTTTAATGTGTTAACGTCGTTTATTTTATTGATAATTTGGTGAATTATACTTATTAAAGTTAATTGTATACTTCCACTAGGTATTAGATCTTTCATTTACAAATGTTTAAACTTGTAATAAAAATAAATTGGCAATAACGCCGGGCGAAATTAAATTTAACTAAGCTTAAATCAATCTTCAGCGGGCATCCATCAAGTTTATTAGGTCTATAAATGAAGAGCCCCATGAAATCTCATAGTAAGGAGAAGGTAAACTAGTACCTATCAGTTAATGGGATAGGTGACCTAATATCTATTATTCATTTGTTGTTAATTACGTGTGGTTCATTTGTAACAATTAATTGACCTGTATATTGGGACACTTCAAAAATTAAAATATGTGGTATGTTTGGAATGACATATAATATAATTGCCTCAAATGGATAATAAAAATATTATTTTGGGGGTAGTTGTCGGTCTTAGGTCGTAGGTGTATACTGGTCTAATGTTATAGCCGCATTTTTAAAATCTGTTTCTATTTCATTAAGGATTAATAGTTACAAAGAAAAATTGTATGTTTTTGGGATTTTGGAGAAGTACATTAATAATATTTACAGATGTAATGTGCCGAATGTATTTACGGCCAACTCTATGGGCGCTGGCGCTTCTAGGCACGCTGGCGCCCTCGAACGCTGATGGTAACATAGGTACGTATATAATAACATACTAGCCGCTTCCCGACTTTGTCTAGAATGAAGAATAATAAATGAATAAATTATAAAATAACTTGCTTTTTCCCGCAGCTTCGTGCGCGTTAAACTATAAAATAAAACACACACAGTTTATAAAAGTCGACGATTCTTGAGCATTTCTTCAATTCTTTTTTCTTGACCGCTATGTATTTGTACATAATTTCTTATTTTTTTTAATATCCACCAATTTACCACCTTTTGTTTCTACAGCTCACAATTATATCAAAAATGTATAAATACTAACATATCAAAATTCTTTTCATAGGTACTTCATTAATAGGCGAATTTTTCCTGAATTTGAAATCACAGAAAAAACATTTCTAGCTAGTAATGGAATATGATTTGTAGTGTATGTACAAATTCAGGACTTAAATATATATCACAGATAATAAAATACTATACTAATACATATATCTACCCACTATAAAAGGTTTACTAAGCAAAATGCTAGATTAAAATATATTATACGTACCGACCTATTCATGTTCCTTTCCTACCGAGGAATCTTCGAGATTAAAAGCGTTTGATGGATAAAAATAGACTCGAGCATCTTCTAGAAATTTCATAAGATATAATGAAAATGCCTTCATGCAACGTGGGTTGCAATTTTCTCATCTTATATCAAAGAGTACCTACGTAATAACGAATAATATTTCAAATATCTGCATAACATTTGCTATTTCTGATTCTCTCTGAATATTTATAACGGTCCGCCCCGGTTTGCCCGTGGTACATATATAGAATATAGCCTTCCTCAATAAATGGGTTTTATTTATTTATTTATTTATTTATTTATTAACTCTTTATTGCTCTTGAAACAGCATAAAAACCTTAATATATATACATTACAAACAAATGGCGGTCTTATCGCTATATAGCGATTTCTTCCAGACAACCAGACGTACAGAGAGAAATTAGATAGAGGAGAGGAGTAGGGCAGAGCATAAATATAATACGAAAGATAAAATATACATATATAGTACTATGAATAATGTCTATTATACATATTATAAACAATTAGATATATAAAAATAAATATATAAAGGTTTGAAACACTATAGTTTATTAAGTAAAACAGGAAGAGTAGTAATAATTGTGTACCAGTACCTTAAACTTATTTAAGGACTGTGCCTTTTTTATTGGTTCAGGTAGCGCGTTCCACAGTTTTATCGCCCGAACAGTGAACGAAGTGTCATAGAAACCAGTGTGATGTGGTGGCATTCGTAAACGATACATTTCAGTGGATCGAACTGGTTCGCTATTGTTACCCCTAAAGACGAAATTTTCTTTTAAGTACGCGGGCATCTTTGGGTTGAACAAAACCTGATAAAGAAGATGCAGCACATGAGCATCCCGGCGAAATCGGATCGGCAGCCATTTGAGTTGAGATCGAAACTCAGATATATGGTCATATTTATGGGTTATTTAACACTGAAAGAATTTTTCAAATAGGACCAGTAGTTTCTGAGATTGGTGCGTTCAAACAAACTAACTCTTCAGCTTTATCATATTAGTATAGATTAATTGCAACGAGAAAAAATAGGTACTTACAAAGTATATAAAACTCAGTCAATCGTTTGCCCCTATTTCAAGTATAATTAGAATACTATAGAATAATCTAACTAGATATCACTGTTGCTACAAAATAAAAGTAAATGTATTATATTAAAGCTTTGATATTGTGAATAAATAACATAAATCTTGTAACATATGACAGAGACGTTAAATTTACCAATATTTTGAATTTGGAATATGGATTGAAAAGTTATATTGAAATTCAATAAAAGAAAGCACTTTATTGTACCTCGATTGCACACAAAATAGCAAAATCATGCATAGTGTATTGTGCATCTCTCTCTGTCCTTAATTTCATATGGTTACCTACTTTCATCCTACTTTTTTTGTGAAAAGAAACGAACTATCCATTCACTCAATTTTCGCAATTTGAATCCTCTTCTCTGTTTATAATCTAAAGCTTTGCTTGAATACAGCTTTCCAAACTTCCTTTATTGGGTTTTACCTTTTTTAATAACAAATACAAACATAATTTCTTCACAATAATACTTGATAGGTATGTATGCTGTACGATAACATTAACTTAAGCGTTATAGTCACAAAGAAGAAGTGAATAATCAGACAGATAATCGTTAACTTAAATAAATCTAGATATCTTAATCACAATAGAATCTAAGTGTAAAACTCGAGAGCAGTATTTTTTTAACGTTATTGTTAAGGCTCAGAGATGGTTCTTATGGAGAGAAAAATCCGCACCACCACTGAAGCCGGGGCGGATCGCTGGTATAAGGATTAAAGTAAATATTGTCTATATCTTTTTTGTTGTTTCGCAGGGTGTTTGTTCAGTTCGACTTTGTGCGTAGAGGGCGCGGAATGGTGCTACGATGGTATGTATTGAACTATTTTTTAAGAGAAAGCACAATTATTAACATGTTGTTGAATTGTAATGTATTTTTATATACACAGATTTCGCCTTTGGGAAGTGCATCCCCATCTATGAAAGCGATGCAGAGGAAGGTTCGCTCTACCAGTAAGTATTGCAATAGATTTTATTTATCTTCGTGTTAGTTGCCACATCCTCGGAAACGGCTCCATCGATATTTATGAAACTTTACTAATGTTATAATTAATGATTAGGTACATTTTTATAGTATCATAAATTTTAATTTGAAAATTGAATTGACAATTCGCTAAAAAACTTTTAATTTATTACTATAATAACGCCATATTCAGATATGACATGAGTTCGACCCAACTGCAATGGTTCGAAGGGGAGCTGCAACGTCTAGCTACCCAGGGGTACCGCTGGGAGCATGCTTACACCCAATGCGTATTGCAGAGCATGCTCTATGCATTACGACAACAACTGTAAGTAGGAATTCTGTTTTCTTCTTCTTTTTCCATTACGTGATTTCAGTATGTAATGCAGATTTGATAAACACATCCATTAATTTCAGTGATCCGACAAATGTGAATTCAAAGTTATGTGATCAGTTCGCTGACCCTAAACTGAGCTCAGTGCCTGTAATAGAAGGCGATGAAAATTTAGAGGTATGGTTTATTAAATTGTGCGATTAATTAAAGTTTAACACACATTGGAACCTAATATATATTATTAAAAAAAAATTACTCTAGGTCGAACCAGACGAAACAGCTTATGTACGATTTATGCCAAATTCGCAATTAGTCGATTCCGATTATGCAAATGAAATATATAATCCTCCTTTGACGCCGGATGACGAGCCAGTCCCGTATTTAATACCAGAAGGTACGTTGAAATTTGACTATGAAATAAGACTGTCTAACGCAATAAATGTCGCTTACTTTTTCTTTTTGCAATTCAGTTTCCGAAATTGAACCCTCGGCCGAAAATGAAATCTCGGGTGATAAAGTACGTAACATTATGATAATGAATGGAGGTGAGGAGTCTCCTGTTGTTCCGTTTGGAGGTTTTCGAGAGAGACTGCGAGCTCAGAGGATACAAGGAAATAGACCTGATTCTGAACTTGAACAATTTATCGACAAAGAGAAAAAATCTCTGCAACAAAACAAGCTTGAGCCGAATCCAGAAACCAATGATTTTACTGATGAACAACGCTTAGGCGCTCATTTCAGAAAATACAAAACAAAACCACCACCGTATACAGCAGAGTATTTGACGGGTAATAGATTTTCACCTTTAGATGCAGAAGTAAAATCTAACGCTTTAGAAAAATACAGACAGAGTTTTGCAGCGAAAAATTTTCCCTTTGAATATGAGAATCCCGGTGATATACCAGAATCACGTATTTATTTTGATGAAGATGGTATGGATGAAGAATTAGTTGAACCCGGGAGTGGTGAATTAGGCCCGTATAAGTCTAAAGGTAGCGCTTATAAAGTTTACTGAAATATGTAATTATTAAAGTGAATATTGCTCAATCAAAGCATTGCGTTTCCAGGAGGTAAAGCGAAATTCGACAAAAACATGGAGTATTTAATGAATTATTGGAGCAAAATTATTGGATCAAAACTTAGGCCTCAAGGTGCAGTTATAGCTGAAGGTGGACCATTGGGTCCAAATGAGTTGCAAGGTTGGAATTAAAATCGTCTAACTACTTATAGTATGTAGGCAAAACGGAATTTGTGTTGCTTCTTTGCATCGGCACTATAAAAACCAATACACTACTTTTCTTTCTTGAAATAATTTGTAACATACAAAGTTATTTTTTAATTTTTCCATGTTTTTCATTAGGTTTTATTATGTTATTAAAAATCATGATTTCATAAAACCTTCAAGCTCTGAGATAGAGTGATCCAGAGCAAAGGCTATTACATATCTACCGACAATGTTTCAGGTGAAAATTCAAAATTTTACTTATCCGAAGATTTTCAAGACTTACTTGATAGAGAATTGGGCTTTAAGCGTAGGGAAAGAGATGATGTTAAAAAGCCTGGGCCACGGCTGGACGCGCAAGCCTTAAAGATTTTATACCACAATAAGAGTATGTCTGTGACAGGTTAGTGTCACGGTGGCCTAAAGTAACTAAAAGCTGTAAAACTAATATAACGTCCGTGAAGAATGTGTTTGAACTACTAACTGCACTGCTAAATATTCTCTAGATTGTACGCACTAAATGTACCCTAAACTAGCACATTCTATTTTAAATGTTCACAATTCGCATGATGCTCTCTGGTTCTCCGTACACTCCCCAACATATTTGTGTAATTATTATTTCATTTCTGATTATTTTCACTCCCATATTTTTTTGCTTATTTTTCAAAGATTTTTTTTGTATTGTGGTGCTATCGATGTAAAATATATATCACAAGATGTAACACAAAATAATCAAATAAGGAAGAACGTCTCGAAAACACGATTTCTTTGTAACAATCCTTAAATGCATGAATTTTGTACATATATTTATATATAGTGTTGTATGTCTTTGTTAAATAATTATCTATGACAGCGGTTACATATTTTTCAAATTAATTTTAAAATTTGTTTTCAGACCACGAAGTGCCATCGGGAAAACCGAGTGACATCAATAATAATGAATATCAATATGACCCGTCTTATGCGTTTGTTAAATTTCAAAATAGGTACCAACATATTTTTTTTTATTAATTGAACAGAATGTCGCTTCCGAACATCGTAATAATGCACACTTTTGCTTTTATTTGCCTCAGATTCCTTACAAACTGGGAAAAAGGCATCTCTTTTATTTCAAGACTAGAAGAAATGCTCGGCTTAGAGAAAGATACTTTTACGAATCCACGGTAACTTTACTTGCTTATCTTACTCATGTTTATTAATCTCATTATTTTTCTTTTATCACTGGTTAATCCTAAATTACAGAGTTGACCCAACAGAGGTCACCTTTAAAGTTGAAAATAATAACCGAGGCTGGAACGCAGAGGAAGTAGCTAGGCAAATTGGTATGTTTAGATATTGATTTTTATAATATTGTATATTTAGTTTTATATGCAATTGTCTACTTTCTTGTTGGTATCTTACTATAGTTACGTATGAAGTACGTCATATAAATATTTTCTTAATTTTAGGTGCCATAAAAGATAAAGTTGCCAAAGAAACAGGAGCACAAATTATTGCCAGTGGTATTGGTGATAGGGTAAGTGCCTCTATTAAAAACAATAGTAATCCATGGTGTTAGAACAATTAAAAAAAAAAATACTTGCATCGATCGATTGGATGTAAATAAATTTCAATAAGATCTATTATATTTTTATATTTTTTATATCACTTTGACCTAAATTGAATTTTGTACCTGTAGTACTTCAATTTGTATTTTATTAGTGAAGAGGAGTATAGTTCAGATAATTCATTTAGTTCACTTACACTTTTCTTTAAAACTTGCCAGTAACCACCAAGTCTTTTGAAAATATTCTTTTTTTATAAAGTGGGTTTTTTCCAGACTCAATATCATGTAATGCGCCAAGACGTAGTGCGAGAACCTCAATATTTCGGCTTAGAACTGCCCGTTCTTCTTGCTCTGGTTGGCAGTTTAGCTGTTCTTATAGTTGGAGTCGTTATTTTTGCGATTCTGCTAAAACGGGACATGAGCTCGAAGAGGAAGATGCAAGGGCTGTCTTCAGCGGCCGAAATCGACGCCGAAGCTACTAGAGACTACCAGGTAGTGGTTACCGGGGACCATTTATGTAATACTTCTATATTAAATCAACAGAGTCCATAGAATAATTTTGGTCATTAATTTTTGCAAAAAAAAAAATAGTTTTGAGGCAATTTAGAGATAAGTATTCGACGTATATATTTATACTTTTTCGTGTTGAAGTCGGTTGGGAAGAAAAAGTGTGCTTCATCCCAATTTTTTCACTGATAATGGCTTAAGTGTTATCGATGCAAATTATAATTTAATCCGATAATGTCGCATACACGCACTTGATTCTCAGGAATTGTGTCGTGCTCGTATGTCTGGCAAGATGACCGGCAAGCAGGCTCCAGCGCCGCACACCGCAGAGGCGCCGCAACGCATCACGTCGCTGTCTCGAGAACCTGATGGCAACTCTCCATCCACAAGATCTAGCACTTCTTCTTGGTGCGTCTATTGCATTTATGGCTAGCACGAATGAATCGTTTCTACGAACGAAATGTTCATAGAAACATGATAGGAGAAAATCATATAAAACGATTATCACCTGAGTCAGCAATAAATAAATATTAATCAATAATTTTAAATCAACTATTCAACTTTTTGTTCTTTAGTTTACCGCCTGTCATTCATTGTAAGACTCATTGTGACTATATATGAGATGTTTTTAGTGTGCAACCATTAATAAAAAAATCTTGTTAAAAAGTTTGCAAAATTTATTTCTATAATTACCTATTATGAAAAAAAAAATTATACCTATTATCTCAAATGATGATCCTTGTTGGTATAAGATTACATGTACCTGAGATAAGTAATATCTTTATGATATATGAACATATACCTACATAAATTTTTAACTTTGACAGGAGCGAGGAACCAGCGCTTACCAACATGGACATATCTACTGGCCACATGGTCTTAGTACGTGCGATTTTATTTACACTCTGTTCATAGTATCCTATTTTAGTAAAAGCACGTTTGTATTTATTTATTTGTCTTTATCAGGCTTATATGGAAGATCACTTGCGAAACAAGGACCGACTAGAACAGGAGTGGAAAGCTCTATGCGCCTACGAGGCTGAACCGAATACGACCACCGCGGCTTATAAAGCTGATAATACCGGAAAGAATAGATACTCTCATTGCCTTCCGTACGATCATGCTAGGGTAACTCTGAACCCTCTATCGAACCACCTTGGATCTGACTACATTAATGCTTCGACTATCGTGAGTAGCACTGCTAATTTCCTGTCATAATGTACCTACATTTAACATTGAAAATCGTAAACGAACTCATTGTATCTTCTACTGTAAAAGTACATTTCACAGTATTTAAGAAGTTACCTTACTGATTGTAACCAAACATTGCATTATAAATCTGCACTTAACTAACGTCTTCTCGTCCACCTATGTGAACTTTGATAAGTCTATATTATTATAGAATAATATATAACGTATAGACGTAAGACCAAAAATCGTTTGAATCTACATAATAAACAGAAGTTTATAACTGTTACTTGTAAATCGTAAAAGAAATCCATAATATTCCAATTTTACTTTTTCTTATTCCAGACTGATCACGACCCTCGCAACCCAGCCTATATCGCCGCGTCTGGTCCAATGCCACACACATCGTCTGACTTCTGGCAAATGGTATGGGAACAGGGGAGTGTTGTCATGGTAATGCTGACGCGACTCACGGAAAACGGACAGCAGCTGTGCCACCGATACTGGCCCGAGGAAGGATCTGAACTCTATCATATTTATGAGGTGTGAAGTAATTACTAACTAACTAATGCGTATAATAAGGTTTCTCTTATACCTTGCAATAAAATAGTTCCCCTTAGAGATATATATCTATAATTGTAAGGAAAAAAACCCTAAATGTTTTTATCAACACCATATTATAATAATATTGATATATATAATTTTATTGATAAATTCAGGTGCATCTCGTGAGTGAACACATCTGGTGCGACGACTACCTCGTCCGCAGCTTCTACTTGAAGAATCAACAAACAAGCGAAACTCGTACCGTCACCCAGTTCCACTTCCTGTCTTGGCCTGAGAACGGAGTGCCTTCATCCACCAAGGCTTTGCTTGAATTTAGGAGGTAAAGTATCTCTTTTTTAAATGCTAAAACGATCGGTGACTGTCTTCTCACTTGGATCATATTTTAGTTTAGATTAGATGCGTTACACTACATAAACACGAATAGAGGTTGAACACCGTAGCATTTCTTTCGTTTGATGCTTTACCTCTTTTTTATATTATAATTCAAAATATTTCACGGTACGTTACATATATATTGTGTCATTTTGGTATTTGTGAGATTTACTACTTATTGGAGTGTAAGAAATTAATCAGATTTTTATTTAAAGGAAGGTGAACAAGTCATACAGAGGACGATCTTGCCCCATCGTGGTTCACTGCAGGTGTGTATTATTCTGCATTATCTTAACCCTTTGTATACTATATACTAATAATAATACACATTTTTCTGTCATAGTTCTAGCATTTTTACTTTTGAGACTGTGATCTTGTAACATCGATAAATTATTTCCTGCTATATTAGCTTATATATTTTTTCTTTTCAATCAGTAACATTTTTATAGTTTGGGTACGAGGTTAACGGGACCCTATTATTAAGCCTTTGCTGTGCGTCTGTTCGTCTGTCTGCTTGTCAAAAACCTAGGTTAAACGTTAAGAGTTAAACGGTCATAAATTGGAAGGTTTTTGTAAAATGTGACTAAACAAATGCATCATAAAATATGCATACTGTGGATGACTATTCTTTTTTTCTAGTGGTTGCGTAAGCAGTTATTTAATTTAATAATTCACATAAAAATGGAAGTATACATAGTGAAATGTCTTTATTATTTTGTGATGACGAATAGTGATATGAATAATGTTCGATTCAGCACCACAGTGCTAAATCGATCATATTTTTTTAATCTGTAATTTTCCGCTATTCAATAAATATATTAAGGCTATATATGTACATATGAGTGCGTACATCATTCTGTCTCCTATAGTGAGCCCTTAAGACTGACCAAAACCTTCTGCTAATAGTGACGGCGCCGGGCGCACGGGTACATACTGTCTCATCGACATGGTCCTCAACCGAATGGCTAAGGGCGCCAAGGAGATCGACATAGCCGCGACGCTGGAACACATTCGCGACCAGCGACCGCGCATGGTGGCGACTAAGCAGCAGTTCGAGTTCGTTCTCATGGCCGTCGCTGAAGAGGTAATGTTATCGCCTGCGCACGTTCGAGTGGTACGGCTCGCTGCTTATAACGCATTTAACTAAATAGAATATATAATTTTTTTTCAATTTTTTGTCAGATTGCATAGATGATAAAGATGCGTTAACAAAAATATAACGAAATATAATGAATAGAATTAGGTAAATAACATTTTATAGTAGGAGTCTGGCATACACTTTAACTTATTCACGTAAAAGCCTTTATCTATTTATATTAATCGAGTAGAAGAAGTAAAGCCTCGTATTCATGGTAAACAAATGATGATATGACAATAACTGAACGAAAACGGGAGAGTATATTAATTATAAATAATTATTAATATAGTAGTGTAGTATCAAGACATACGAACAAATTATCCTTACTATAAAAATAAAAAAAATTGATAAGAGTTTGTTGGTTTATTGGAACACACTAATCTCGGAAACTATTGGATCGATTTTAAATTTCCTTTCAACATGGATATGTACGTGATCCCTGCTATTGCCTGTATGTACCACGGGCGAGGTCGGGACGAGCGGCTATGTAGGTATGTATGTCAATAATAAAACCTTATCTTTGCATATGAAGGTACACGCAATTCTCAAGGCTCTACCGGCGCACTTGCAGCAACTTCAAGAGAAAAAAGAAAAAGAAAAGGAGAAAGACAAAGATGGCTCTGAAAAGGAAAAACACAATTAAAAATAACGCACCGATTTCTTTATAATTGCATTTTATATAGTATTTACGTTAAATGTTGTTAAAGGTTGGGAATTTCGCTGTATGGACATTTTCGACTACTAATAATACCTACTTATTAAGGCACTAATGACGTTATTATTTTTATTAAAGGCATGATGGCAAGACTGAAGGTAGATGTAGCGCAACAGTGTTGGTGACACCTTATATTACTGATAACATTAAATCATTGAAAGGAGATTTTTTTTTTTTGATTTTGCGAGATTCTCAACTCTTTTCTAATATGTTTAAATGTTTTCAGAAATACGTAAATTAAGATATATTTTAATGAAAGCTACGTTATTCGCTTTCATCCATTTGTAATATTTATGTGCTTGTTTCTCGAAGTCGATGCTGTTATCTGCCTTTAAATCGATAGTCTGTTTTACGTGGTCAATTGTTGGGCTGTCTGGAAATACATCAATTTTTTTTAATATTATTATCTTCTATACTGACCAAAGCGATATGCAACAAATCTTTATTTTTAAACCGTCTCATATTATTATTCATATATCATGGCCTTTCTCTTATGGTCTAATTGCCTATTTTTATATATACCAGAAATTATTTTCAGCAAATTTATTAAACGCTTTAACTACCTATAACAAGAGATTACATTATTATTTAGCTTATTAAATAATTGCGAACCATCTTCACTAAACTATATTTTTCGAATAACATTGTATAGAGTTTCTAGTTATAAATAAATACTTTCCTTCATACAATGATTGTAGCGCAGCTTTGTGTTACCATATATTTCCATTTATCGTCGTGCATTTATAGTTAATTGTTAATTTTAAATAACTTATATCTTTATATGGAGGCTATATATTTAACGTTATATTTAATAGTTAAAGTTATTGTTTATGTTAATCGCCTACGTTATTTATTGTATAGGATATTTCAATATCGATGTACCTACTTTGACTTAGACAAACAATATCTTTTCACGATCATATCCACAAATAACGGAATACCTGATAAAAATAATCAGATAGATGAGCAGAAGATAATATTTACAGACTTTAGGACAGAAACAATAGGATTCGTCTAACGTATCTGTGTATGTTTATAAAATTTATAAAATTATATTTATTGCATATTTTAAGAAAATGTAAAAAAAAAAATATAACATACCCATGAAACTATGATTGTAGTTTAGACGTAAGAAAAAATATATTTAACCGTATTTCTGTATGAAATTATATGTAGTTTAATGTGAATGAATTGACTTCAATTGTTTTGATTATTAAAATGTTCTAGGGTGATGTTAGTTAAACTGTCCAATACCCTTCATTTCTTTTCTACTTCCTTTCCTTTCAACAATCAACATTACCCGTGCATATAGGTTGATGATTTGAAATATATTGTAATGACTGAATGACTTGTAACAAGATTGTTATAACGAGGTCGTGCAGCAGTTAGTCTCGACTTACTCTATGGTCACAACACAACTCATAACTTATACTCGTACTACATAAACACTAAGCAATATATGCCTTATTACTTTTAACATATAGTTCCCATTTATGCTTCTATGATAACATGCGGTGTGTGGAGCAGTTATGATGAGAAAAATTTAAATTGAAAATTTGTTTATTAAGTGCCATAAAAGCTTACAAAATCTAAACAGTTTTCGCAGTAATCTATAATATTCGAATTACAATTTGATGTAAGTTAATCGAAGTTAATTCAATTAAATTGAATTAAAAATCTTCTTATCGACACATTCTAATGCTTATAGAAAATACATATTTTAGAAATATTTATAACATACGTTACATTATGCATAGGCATCACTACATAGTCGCTCTCTGTCCATAAGTATGCTTAAATCTTTAAAAGTACGCAACTGATTTTGATGGGGTTTTTTTAATAGGTAGGACTGATTGAACAGAAAGGTTAAATGTATATTAACATCTATAAAACGACTCCGAATTTAACGCGTGGGAAGTTGCAGGCAAAACCTAGTACTTATTTAATAAAAATGTGTGCCATTTTTCAAATCTTACCCTCTGCGAATAGGATTTTCATTTTAATCTTTCGGGAGAATGTAATGCTATCTTAAAATCAGAAAGAGGTCATGCTTCTGTTAAGTTATGTAAACTGTAAAACCTCATTTAATAGAGGAATTCCTACCCATCTACTTTCCTTCCTTCCTTCCTCTATAATAATGTATAAAATACATTTTAAGAAGGTAAGGTAGGTGTATAATATAATTTTTAAGTGCATTTTTAAATTATTTCAATATACAGCTCAACTTATCTTTATCATCACTATTCTCAATCATAATCATAATAGAAAATCTTGGATATCACTTTGAAGTGTTATCGCAATCAAATGAAGTCGACTAGACCTAGTCAACAAATATATCAACACGCGCATACTGCATGCACATCTTGTAATGGGTTCATAATCTTAAAATGGGTGATACTTCAGGCTAGTCATATTTTAGATAATTCTTCTTAGATTACCTTATCACTCAGAAGGCATTTGATGTAAAATTGTGAAATCCATTCTAATATCAAGCTAAAGTGTTTTTTGTCTGTTTGTTTTTTGTTAGGGTTGTTTCAGAAACTCTTGCTTTGAATACTAGATTTTTTGTGTTGGATTTATTTATTGAGAAAGCCTTTATATGGGTTATGCTATATTATAATATTTCGCTTCAAACAAAAGGAGCGGAGCAGTAATTAAAAATATTGCCTTTTTCAAAGCGGTGATAGGGAAATCAGAAAATATTAAGAATAAAATAGTGGAAGGGGATAAGAAAATACCTAACATCTATTATTTTGAGAAAATATACTATTTTTTTTAAAGAATTTCAATGCTATAAAACTAAAAATTAAATCTGTCATTTTCTTAACTCTCGATTAAAACAGTCGAATAGAATGAAATCAAAGATTTTTAATTTATGTTGCCAAAATCGACGTTTTACAACTCAAGGGCTGTTTTTTATCTAGTCTACCTCTTTGTATAAAATCCCCTTTCTCTGCTTTCATACTGTAACCCACTGGTGTACTGCGGATTACACACTATTCGCATGTATTTTTTTTTTCTTGAATTGGCATTTCCTGTCGCCCCCATTTGTTTGCCGCTGGCACCGGGGCGTGTAATGTTATCAAAACTCATAGGCCATAGCTAATGGGGCCAAGCTCGGGTAATTTTCAATGCATGCATTTATTGTTGAGTATTAATATTTATCGACTTTATCTCAATATATTATATAAATACTAGATGATGACAGGAATGACTGTGACAAAGTAAAATGTGTTTCAAATTAAAAAAAGACATAAACAAGTTGGACGTATTAGTATTCGTTCTTATAAATCACTACGTATAAAGGAAAAGCATTATATTAATGTCAAAGTCACTGTCATCAAAGCGCTTTTGCCGTACAGTTGTTTTTTGCAGTCAGTTGTCGCACGCCGATAGTCAATATTACTCGAATTGCCGATTACGATTAGAGTTTAAACCGGAACAAATTGTACAACCAGCCTAAAATATTTCTAACTGTGAATCTTAGTGTGTATTATTTTGTGATATTAAAGATTTAAGTGTAAGTTTTTCAAAATGGTTACAGGCCGCGCTTTACATTTTGTATTCAAAGTCGCCGACAGAACTTTGACTGCAAAATTTTACAGAGAAGTGTTAGGAATGCAAGTAAGTCTACGACTATACATTACCTACATATAATATTTTTAAAGTGCTTTGTGTTTTATTTGCATAATTACTTACTGTGAACTTTGAAGGCTTACAACCTTTAACCGTATAATTAGATTTCAAGGTCTCATGACTGGTTCTAATCATGAACATTCAAGTCATTGTGCAAGAAAAATATATACTCTAATTTAATATCATAAACTACCTACTTGATAATATATAAAGTAGATATAATTTTTTTCTTCATTAGGTTTTGCGCCATGAAGAATTTACGGAAGGCTGTGAAGCTGCATGCAATGGGTAAGTCTTGCATAATATTATGAAAATTCTCGTTTAACAATTCCAAATCTTCGTAGGTATGTAAATTTAAAATTTTTCCATTCATTTTAATGAGTAATGTACGATGCAGTTTTTATTGACTTATAAAAATTTAACTTAATCTGGACATAAAAAGTGAATACATAGTATACCTATTGCTATACATTAAAAACAATTTTTTCAGACCATATGCAAACAGATGGAGCAAAACCATGGTGGGCTATGGGCCCGAAGACAATCATTTTGTTGTTGAGCTCACATACAACTATGGCATAACTCATTATGAGCAAGGAAATGACTTCCTTGGTATTACAATCCAGTCCAGCGAAAGCCTAAAGAGAGCAGCAGCTAACAATTGGCCGGTAAAAGAACAGAATGGCTTGAAGTATGTGGAGGCTCCTGGGGGCTACAAATTCTACATCATTGATAAGCCGCAACCAACGGACAAAGGTAATTAGTTAATATTTATTTATTATATTTGTTTATGTATATTTATATTTGAACTATTAACACGAATTAAACAGTAATAGATAATAAAAAAAAAATCAAATTATTCTGTATTTCATATAAAAGTGGTGTATGTAGGTGCCAATGCCTTTTGATTCTCAGAATTGTAACTAGTATTTTTAAAGTACTAACAATATCTATGAATACAGACTCATTATTTTTATTCAATGCAAAATTTAGTACTTTGCTTCATTTCTGGATCATCTCAATAAACACTTGGTACTAAAATTTGGAGAACATAACAAATAAAAAGGAAACATTGCTTAGATACAAATGAAAAACCATTTCCATAAAAATAATATATTATATAACATCGTTGCCCTTAATATTTGTGTGTTATATCATGTCAACTAAATGAATAATAGTCAGTCGAAGATTTGAATGTGAGATAGAGAAGGTGTTAATTATAACATATCTATACAATTACTAAAAACGATGATGATGTATATAAACAATATAAACATGATAGATTTTTCTGTTGGTAGTGTATTTTTTACATTGTTATCAGACTATGGGAATATTTATAAAAGTATAAATATTTTTAGTGTTAAACACTGCTGCCCTATTGTCATTTGTTGAGCGCATGCTCTATCTCGATTTTACAAACAATAACATAATTGTTTAAAGCTACTTTAGATAAAGTCAGATTTCATTATACACTAGTATTTTATGGCACTATATAGAAAGTCACACATCTACTTTGTAGACTTAAGGTAATTATTTTAACAGAAAACTGAAAACCTTCAAATTGTCAGAACTTGACCAAATTTTACCCTCATAGGTACCTACAGTTCCTGTAGTATTTCCAGGATAGAAACTATACATCTCCAGTCCCAAACTGTTTTACCAAATTTAATCCAATTTGGTTCAATAGTTTAGGCGTGTACTAGCAGCAAACCCAATTACTTTCGCATTTATTATAGTAGGATTAAAAAGGTAGTCTACAAATTCTCTTCTTCAAAACCTATTTATATTTATCGTAATTGTAAATGGATGTTGTCCTGCATATAAATATTATCTACATCATGATAATTATTGATGTCTTATGATTGTTTTGATTATTTCACCATAAATAATAGATCAATAAGCTAAGCAATGATCTGATTAACTTGATGCATGCCTTGATATAATCTATACTATGTTATCAGTATGTATTTTAAAGTACGAAACACTTAGGCGTGAGGAAAATTACGTAAATGTCGGAACACCAAAATCTGCACTTGAAATGTATAAATATTGTGGAAATTTATTATAAATTGTAACTAAAGTTTCAAATCATCATGACTTATAAATTTATCAAAAGTCAAATCCAGCCTTTATTATCTACATCATAAGATTCACCTGCAGTCTAAAAGGGAGTTCAAGCGCTAGATTGACGCACGTACATATTCACACACTCAACTATCTCAGACGGCTCTGTAGGTACACAGGGCACGCACACATGCGTACATATCGTCGGATAGAAATAAGAATACGCGATTTACTAAAAATGTATTAATTGTACTTAAAAATAGATCACTATTTAAATGATATGTTGCTTGAAGATTAATTTTACAAATAATCAGTATGATTGACCGTATATTAGCATGGTTATCGATTGTTAAAAGAAATGTTAGAGGTACCTTTGTAATTATTTTCTCTCGTATCAAACGGTTTTCAACACATTAATGAATTAACATATATTGCAGCATTGCAGGATGTGGCTGCTTTTGCCTCATGTGGTCCATTTAATCTTATGAAATTGTTTACAATTATTAATATTCCTACATTATTTTTCAATCTTTCAACATGTTAAATATCTTGATTATTTGGAATTAAGATAGGCATGAAAAACGTAACAAGATTTGACTACACACAAATTCATATTTTGCAAGATCATTTTTTAACTGATAT
>NC_052121.1:3333299-3443676 GCF_012273895.1 Zerene cesonia | reverse complement strand
ACAATTATTGTAGCGAAGCTTTGTGTTATCATATATTTCCATTTATCGTCGTGCATTTACAGTTAATTGTTAATTTTAAATAACTTATATCTTTATATGGAGGCTATATATTTAACGTTATATTTAATAGTTAAAGTTATTGTTTATGTTAATCGCCTACGTTATTTATTGTATAGGATATTTCAATATCGATGTACCTACTTTGACTTAGACAAACAATATCTTTTCACGATCATATCCACAAATAACGGAATACCTGATAAAAATAATCAGATAGATGAGCAGAAGATAATATTTACAGACTTTAGGACAGAAACAATAGGATTCGTCTAACGTATCTGTGTATGTTTATAAAATTTATAAAATTATATTTATTGCATATTTTAAGAAAATGTAAAAAAAAAAATATAACATACCCATGAAACTATGATTGTAGTTTAGACGTAAGAAAAAATATATTTAACCGTATTTCTGTATGGAATTATATGTAGTTTAATGTGAATGAATTGACTTCAATTGTTTTGATTATTAAAATGTTCTAGGGTGATGTTAGTTAAACTGTCCAATACCCTTCATTTCTTTTCTACTTCCTTTCCTTTCAACAATCAACATTACCCGTGCATACCTATAGGTTGATGATTTGAAATATATTGTAATGACTGAATGACTTGTAACAAGATTGTTATAACGAGGTCGTGCAGCAGTTAGTCTCGACTTACTCTCACAACATAACTCATAACTTATACTCGTACTACATAAACACTAAGCAATATATGCCTTATTACTTTGAACATATAGTTCACATTTATACTTCTATGATAACATGCGATGTGTGGAGCAGTTATGATGAGAAAAATTTTAATTGAAAATTTGTTTATTAAGTGCCATAAAAGCTTACAAAATCTAAAGAGTTTTCGCAGTAATCTAAAATATTCGAATTACAATTTGATGTAAGTTAATCGAAGTTAATTCAATTAAATTGAATTAAAAATCTTCTTATCGACACATTCAAATGCTTATAGAAAATGCATATTTTAAAAATATTTATTTATAACATACGTTACATTATGCATAGGCATCACTACATAGTCGCTCTCTCTGTCCATAAGTCCATGCTTAAAAGTACGCAACTGATTTTGATGGGGTTTTTTTTAATGGGTAGGACTGATTGAACAGAAAGGTTAAATGTATATTAACATCTATAAAACTACTCCGAATTTAACGGGTGGGAAGTTGCAGGCAAAACCTAGTACTTATTTAATAAAAATGTGTGCCATTTTTCAAATCTTACCCTCTGCGAATAGGATTTTCATTTTAATCTTTCGGGAGAATGTAATGCTATCTTAAAATCAGAAAGAGGTCATGCTTCTGTTAAGTTATGTAAACTGTAAAACCTCATTTAATAGAGGAATTCCTACCCATCTACTTTCCTTCCTTCCTTCCTCTATAATAATGTATAAAATACATTTTAAGAAGGTAAGGTAGGTGTATAATATAATTTTTAAGTGCATTTTTAAATTATTTCAATATACAGCTCAACTTATCTTTATCATCACTATTCTCAATCATAATCATAATAGAAAATCTTGGATATCACTTTGAAGTGTTATCGCAATCAAATGAAGTCGACTAGACCTAGTCAACAAATATATCAACACGCGCATACTGCATGCACATCTTGTAATGGGTTCATAATCTTAAAATGGGTGATACTTCAGGCTAGTCATATTTTAGATAATTCTTCTTAGATTACCTTATCACTCAGAAGGCATTTGATGTAAAATTGTGAAATCCATTCTAATATCAAGCTAAAGTGTTTTTTGTCTGTTTGTTTTTTGTTAGGGTTGTTTCAGAAACTCTTGCTTTGAATACTAGATTTTTTGTGTTGGATTTATTTATTGAGAAAGCCTTTATATGGGTTATGCTATATTATAATATTTCGCTTCAAACAAAAGGAGCGGAGCAGTAATTAAAAATATTGCCTTTTTCAAAGCGGTGATAGGGAAATCAGAAAATATTAAGAATAAAATAGTGGAAGGGGATAAGAAAATACCTAACATCTATTATTTTGAGAAAATCTACTATTTTTTTTAAAGAATTTCAATGCTATAAAACTAAAAATTAAATCTATTATTTTCTTAACTCTCGATTATAACAGTGGAATAGAATGAAATCAAAGATTTTTAATTTATATTGCCAAAATCGACGTTTTACAACTCAAGGGCTGTTTTTTATCTAGTCTACCTCTTTGTATAAAATCCCCTTTCTCTGCTTTCATACTGTAACCCACTGGTGTACTGCGGATTACACACTATTCGCATGTATTTTTTTTTTTCTTGAATTGGCATTTCCTGTCGCCCCCATTTGTTTGCCGCTGGCACCGGGGCGTGTAATGTTATCAAAACTCATAGGCCATAGCTAATGGGGCCAAGCTCGGGTAATTTTCAATGCATGCATTTATTGTTGAGTATTAATATTTATCGACTTTATCTCAATACATTATATAAATACTAGATGATGACAGGAATGACTGTGACAAAGTAAAATGTGTTTCAAATTAAAAAAAGACATAAACAAGTTGGACGTATTAGTATTCGTTCTTATAAATCACTACGTATAAAGGAAAAGCATTATATTAATGTCAAAGTCACTGTCATCAAAGCGCTTTTGCCGTACAGTTGTTTTTTGCAGTCAGTTGTCGCACGCCGATAGTCAATATTACTCGAATTGCCGATTACGATTAGAGTTTAAACCGGAACAAATTTTACAACCAGCCTAAAATATTTCTAACTGTGAATCTTAGTGTGTATTATTTTGTGATATTAAAGATTTAAGTGTAAGTTTTTTCAAAATGGTTACAGGCCGCGCTTTACATTTTGTTTTCAAAGTCGCCGACAGAACTTTGACTGCAAAATTTTACAGAGAAGTGTTAGGAATGCAAGTAAGTGTTCGACTACATATAATACTTTAAAAAGTGCTTTGTGTTTTATTTACATAAGTTCTTACTGTGAACTGTGAAGGCTTACAACCTTTAACCGTATAATTAGATTTCAAGGTCTCATGACTGGTTCTAATCATGAACATTCAAGTCATTGTGCAAAAAAAATATATTTATACTCTAATTTAATATCATAAACTACCTACTTGATAATATATAAAGTAGATATAATTTTTTTCTTCATTAGGTTTTGCGCCATGAAGAATTTACGGAAGGCTGTGAAGCTGCATGCAATGGGTAAGTCTTGCATAATATTATGAAAATTCTCGTTTAACAATTCCAAATCTTCGTAGGTATGTAAATTTAAAATTTTTCCATTCATTTTAATGAGTAATGTATGATGCAGTTTTTATTGACTTATAAAAATTTAACTTAATCTGGACATAAAAAGTGAATACATAGTATATCTATTGCTATACATTAAAAAAATTTTTTCAGACCATATGCAAACAGATGGAGCAAAACCATGGTGGGCTATGGGCCAGAAGACAATCATTTTGTTGTTGAGCTCACATACAACTATGGCATAACTCATTATGAGCAAGGAAATGACTTCCTTGGTATTACAATCCAGTCCAGCGAAAGCCTAAAGAGAGCAGCAGCTAACAATTGGCCGGTAAAAGAACAGAATGGCTTGAAGTATGTGGAGGCTCCTGGGGGCTACAAATTCTACATCATTGATAAGCCACAACCAACAGACAAAGGTTAATTAGTTCATGTTTATTTATTATATTTGCTTGTGTTTATTTATATTTGAACTGCTATCATGAATTAAACAGTAATGTAGGTAATTAAAAAAAAAATCAAATTATTCTGTATTTCTATCATATAAAAGTTGTGTGTGTAGGTGCCAATGCCTTTTGATTCTCAGCATTGTAACTAGTATTTTTAAAGTACTAACAACATCTATGAATACAGATTCATTATTTTTATTCAATGCAAAATTTAGTACTTTGCTTCATTTCTGGATCATCTCAATAACTTGGTACTAAAATTTGGAGAACATAACAAATAAAAAGGAAACATTGCTTAGATATAAATGAAAAACCATTTCCATAAAAATGATATATTATATAACATAGTAGCCCTTAATATTTGTGTGTCATATCATGTCAACTAAATGAATAATAGTCAGTCGAAGATTTGAATGTGAGATAGAGAAGGTGTTAATTATAACATATCTATACAATTACTAAAAATGATGATGATGTATATAAACAATATGAACATGATAGATTTTTCTGTTGGTAGTGTATTTTTTACATTGTTATCAGACTATGGGAATATTTATAAAAGTATAAATATTTTTAGTGTTAAACACTGCTGCCCTATTGTCATTTGTTGAGCGCATGCTCTATCTCGATTTTACAAACAATAACATAATTGTTTAAAGCTACTTTAGATAAAGTCAGATTTCATTATACACTAGTATTTTATGGCACTATATAGAAAGGCACACATCTACTTTGTAGACTTAAGGTAATTATTTTTAACAGAAAATTGAAAACCTTCAAATTGCCAGAACTTAACGAAATTTTACCCTCATAGGTACCTACAGTTCCTGTAGTATTTCCAGGGTAGAAACTATGCATCTCGAGTCCCAAACTATTTTACCAAATTAAATCCAATTTGGTTCAATAGTTGCAGTGTACTAGCAGCAAACCCAATTACTTTCGCATTTATTATAGTAGGATTAAAAAGGTAGTCTACGAATTCTCTTCTTCAAAACCTATTTATATTTATCGTAATTGTAAATGGATGTTGTCCTGCATATAAATATTATCTACATCATGATAATTATTGATGTCTTATGATTGTTTTGATTATTTCACCATAAATAATAGATTAATAAGCTAAGCAGTGATCTGATTAACTTGATGCATGCCTTGATATAATCTATACTATGTTATCAGTATGTATTTTAAAGTACGAAACGCTAACGCGTGAGGAAAATTACGTAAATGTCGGAAATTTATTATAAATTGTAACTAAAGTTTCAAATCATCATGACTTATAAATTTATCACAAGTCAAATCCAGCCTTTATTATTTACATCATAAGATTCAGCTGCAGTCTAAAAGGGAGTTCAAGCGCTAGAATGACGCACGTACATATTCACACACTCAACTGTCTCAGCCGGCTCTGTAGGTACACAGTGCACGCACACATGCGTACATATCGTCGGATAGAAATAAGAATACGCGATTTACTAAAAATGTATTAATTGTACTTAAAAATAGATCACTATTTAATTGGTATGTTGCTTGAAGATTAATTTTACAAATAATCAGTATGATTGCCCATATATTGGCGTGGTTATCGATTGTTAAAAGACATGTTAGAGGTACCTTTGTAATTATTTTCTCTCGTATCAAACTGTTTTCAACACATTAATGGATTAACATATATTGCAGCATTGCAGGATGTGGCTGCTTTGGTCTCATGTGGTCCACTTAATCTTATGAAATTGTTTACAATTATTAATATTCCTACATTGTTTTTCAATCTCTCAACATGTTAAATATCTTGATTATTTGGAATTAAGATAGGCATGAAAAACGTAACAAGATTTGACTACACACAAATTCATATTTTGCAAGATCATTTTTTAACTGATATATTATAGTTTAAAACCACTGCTTGCTTCTGCATGCTTTATTTATTCATAAATATTAACTTGTAATGAATGCTAACTGAATATGCAATAAGCGACAAATTGCCTGTACAAATTGGCCGTGATATCTTGGGCTAATATCATTATTTTACGAAGTTTATCAAATTAACTCTACTTAATAAATAAATTAACAAAATGGAGGGTAGATAATATATAATCGTACTTTATTAACATAATATTGCCCGTCACTTTCAGATCCTGTTGTCAAGGTGTCTCTAGCTAGCTCAAGTCTATCTCGATCCATAGCCTACTGGAACGGACTTTTGACATTGAAAGTCTTTGAGAAGTCGGACAAATCAGTTCTCTTAGGTTTTACTGAGGACCAGGCTAAGTTGGAACTTGTTGATATCGGTAAGAATGTTTTTATTTTTAACTAATAATAAGGGGCTTAAAATGGTCTTTTTCCATACGTCAAAATGTGGATAGCACACATTTGGTTAAACAATATAACTGTTACCAGACAGACGGATTTATTTTATTTATTCGATAAATGATATGAGTATATACTCATGTTTTATGATCTTGAAAGATGTGTGATTAGATAGCGATGTCATAAGTAGGAACTATGATAGTGTTCACGTTTCGGGTAATGTGTGCTAACACATCGACGCGTGATCCCTCGCACTTTGTATTGTTGCGAAGAATATGCACTCTATGGCCATATGTTTTTTTTTTTTTTAATGAGTCACAGATTCCCTATTCAATGCTGTGGTCCATAGACAATGCCTTTCATAGTTTATGTACAGTCTCCCAACTGTTGGAATTTGATTTATCTTTAGTATCGATCTATTTTTTCGTTTGCATTTTCAGAGTCGTTGCTTCATAGTTTAATATTCAATTAATTGATTTGTTTAGTTTCCATTGAATTCGTAAATTATAATTTGATGATTAAACTAACTGATACCATAGACGTTCTGCTATCTTGGACGAATGTGGGAATCTTTTTTTTTTTTTTAATAACAAAGCGTATCTTAGTTATTCACTCTCTATTGGCATTTTTCTACCAAGTATAAAAAATATGTAGCATCATTCAACTAATTTTCAATATATGGTACGACCAAAAGAAAAAGGGATTAAATTTTTATATAGATAGCATTACTGAAGCAGTATTTGATGATATGCGAGACGACGTGTAGCAAAAGCTTATCAGACATTGCACTTGGAAATATACCAGCGCGAAAGATAATTATTTTCTCCGATATATGTTTTCGGAAGATGTCTGATAAATATTGTTTTCAATACGCTATATACTAATAATATAAAGTTGAAGATATTGTTTGTTTGTTTCAATGCGCTTATCTTAGGAACTGCTTGTTTGAGTTAAACAAAAAAATGTTATTATGTTGAATAGTTTACTGGTGCGACCTGGCTTCGCCTATGGTAAGGCTTTATAATATGTACCATGTCGAAATCTATTCAGGGGTGAAATAATTTTTGAAATCGATCTAGTAGAACCTGAGATAAGGCGCATTCAAACAAGTAAACTCTTTAAACTTTATATTATTACTATATATGTACGACGCGGACGAAATAGCGAGGCACAGCGAGTTTAATATAATATGTAACTAGCTTTTCTCCATAAATAAGTCAAAGTCATGAACAAATATAATGATGATTATATTTTTAAGAGGGAAAAATAGAACGAATGTATTAAAAATCAATTCATCGAATTGAATCATCAAAATATTTAGCGTATATTTAGCGTTTTCTCCGTATTTATTAGGTTCTTGCTTGTCATTATGGTGAGTCAAGTAATTTAATCATGGTTAATAATATTAAGTATACATTCGTGTATTTTAATAGTAATCTACTAGCTGTTAAACCCGGCTTCACCCTTGGTACATATGTAGCCTATGTGACTCCGTGAAGTTGCAGGTTTCTAATGGTGAAAGAATTTTTGAAATCGATCCAATGGTTTATGCTTGAAAACGTTACAAACATACAAAAACACAAATGAAAATCCTGTTTATAACATTAGTGTACATGTGTATAATATTAGTGATAATACTTGACAGATAACTTTATATAAATTATAAAACCATATCGTTATTTGTTGGTATAATGAATATTGTGAAATGATTTATAATTACCACATGGGACCAGTAGAATTTGACAACGTCGATACAGTCAGGTGCTACTGGCCACGCCCATGTTCCCAGGTGAACGTAATATTGTGTATTTTTTAATATACAATATATATTTATATACAATATGTAGTAATATACAAAAAGCACAATGCAATGTTTTATTAGATAAATTCTTAAAATTGTGTGTAAACCCCTAACTGGTCACACACCTACGTTTGCCACCCGTTATCGCGCGTTCGATTATGTTCTCATAGGTACAATGCCCACATTCGTGGAGCATATTATATGCAAAACTATAAATACGTGTTTTACGTATACAACTATAATTTTCATTAAGCATAGTACACCAACGGTAGAACATCCTGTATTACATAAGAAGCCCGAACGCCCTGAAGGTTGTTACAAAGTTAAAAAAGCTGTTTAAATTCTATGGTGTTAAGTGCAAAACAATTGAAGATTAAAGTATTTAATTAGTTCATTGCATCATTATTATTTCAGGCGGGCCAGTCAACCACGCGAAAGCGTACGGCCGCATAGCGTTCTCTTGCCCCTTCGACGAGCAACCAATCATCGATCAGAAAATACAAGAGGCCAAGGGGAAGATTCTTACGCCACTCATATCCTTGGACACTCCTGGTAAAGCAACCGTCAGGGTTATTATATTAGCCGACCCTGACGATCATGAGATTTGCTTTGTGGATGACGAGAGTTTCCGTCAACTCTCACAGGTGGACCCCGGCAGTGACGCCTCTTTAGACAAATACATCAAAGCGGACAAGTCTAGAGCGTAAATTTATCCATAATTTTTCTTATCCAATTGCAAAAAAAGCAGCCAATAACCTATGTATTGTTATTTTCCTCATAGGTATATTATTCCATTAAATAAGCGTTTTATTGTAAGCATTTTGTTTCTGATTATCCAAACCTTTAAATTTGATATTACGTCGCTGTTTAAAAATAATATTGTCGTGACAGGCGATTAGATCTCCGTCGTAATATATCAAGTACGTTATACCGTTACAGCACAATCTATATGATATAAAATATCAAGTTCTCCCCGCTTATATTGTATGATTTTGTTAGCTTTAAGCTTAATTTATGTATGTGATATTAAACAATAGCTATGTATTGGTTATGGTTCTTTTAGTATTATTAATTCTTTCTTGTAGAATTAAGATTTTATTCCTCAGTCTTATTTCTTTATGATCTTTGAAGCCAATATCTCAGTTTTACTACAAACTCTTATTACACCTTGTATTCCGTAAAAACATATTCCACATTTTGATACTTATATAAATACTGTATTCGAAGTTAATCTGTGTTAAAATAACAAAGTGATTTTATCGTTGAAATTTATTTCTTTGGTATTTATTAAAATGTCTTATTTACCTTACTTTTTGTATTATTTCTGAACCTAGTTTAGCAAAATCATTTGTCACGCTTCAGTTTATAAAAGTGTCTGAAAAATATTTTATGCCTTTCGGAGATGAATAATTATTGTACTTTTGACTAAAGAATTACAACAAGTCAAATTATAAAAAACTAAGTTAGGTTTTGAAAAAATTATGTATTTATATACACAAATATAAGGGATATATACTTGCATTAACTAAATTTGAATATTTAATTAAATTTCGTAGCCCATATCTACTAAGGGGATGGGAGTATAAATATTCCCATCATATTGAATATTATTTTACTACTAACGCCATCTATTTAAAAATACAGAAATGATTATATGTGACGGGTAATGCCACAGATAATATAATACTATACTAGTATGCTCATTTAAAATATTCAGCTCATGTCCAATCGAGTGATAATTGAATATTAGCCTACCTGCATGTTAATCCATGCTATAACCCATCTGTGAGAAATTCTTAAAGAACCTAAGAAGAAAACATAATTCCTTTAGCACATGAAACCGAACGAGCAGAAGAAATTGGTCTGTAGAAGCGGGTTAGAAGGTTGCTACAGTTTATCAAAATGAAGCGGGTTCGAATTCCGCCTCGTGATCAAATTTTTACTATTCTTCAATAATTTGTCGTTTATAAGAACTATTTGAATGATTTTAAACTAATAATTAAAAAAAAATAATAATCCAGATCTTCTAAGCAGTTCAAGCGCGATATTGTAATAACAAACAACGATGCGTCTATTTAACATGCAAACTTTCTCAAATATGTATAAACCCAGTTTAAAAAAGTGAAAATAATGTCCTCACTGTAATTGACTATTTAATTATTTAAAGCCTGCGAAAATGTATCTACTTATCTGAGTACATTATATTTTGCTATTACATTAATCTAATTAAACAAATACCACTAAAACGGTGCATTAACAAACAATTGAAGAATAAATGCAAAGAATACGCTTTATAATAATGATAATTTTAGCAAATTGTGTAAGATTAGTTCAATATAGATGAAAAATGAATAAATTATCACGAATAAATGCTTAACGGACGGTCTTTTTGATACTGTGAACTCAGGAAAATAATATTTAAACTACACGTCTCGTTTGGCAAGCGGGGCAAGCTTGATTTTTAAATTATTCGTGAATAATATCGATCAACGACACAAATGCACATTTTATAGGTAAATATATTTTAATTTGAATAAATATGTATACATGTAAATGTTGTTTGTCCTTTAGTGACTCCCTTAACTGCTGAATCGAATTCGGTGGTTGTCCTGATAAGGGATCCCCACCGCCCATGAACATTTGCAGAGGTAGTGCCCCTGTAAACGCGCTGCCCGCTTTTAAGAGGTAAGGGATAAGGAAAGGTTTGGCGACTGGAAAGAAGGAATGGCCTGGTAAGAAAAACGTAATAATCCTGAATATATAATACTTAAGTAGGCAATGTGTGGTGGTTATAGGCATTAAGGTGTAACATTAGATTGATCGATTTAATAAGTGGATGGATACTTATTTTGCATTATAGTTTGCAATACTGCTTCATCGCGTGATATGCTGTAATCTAAGAAAACTTAACGACCATTCAGCTACTTTAGTATGGGGTTATTTTTAGTCAGAAACATGCGCCAATAAAACTTTTATTGGACTTTAATATTTTTTATGAACTGGCACAAAGTAGCGCTGCAAAATCATAAGGAAATGGAGTTTTCATAATTAATAAGTAAGTACCTCATTATATATTAAACAATCAGTAAATGAAATTCTGAATAATTCACATTCATCATGCTCCTTTTCAAAGAAAATTTATCCCATTTTTAATATATCACCTTATATCTGAGTCTTTCCATGGGATAAGGTGAAAATAAATACCCACGATAAAAAGTAGACTATGTCATTTTCTAGCCTTATGTATCTCCAGACAACAAAATCACATAATCAAACCGCTCCGTCAGGACTTGAAAGAAGGAGAAATATACTTTTGTATTTACCATGGATAAATGGACCAGCTAGACTGGACCATATAACACAGAAATCCTTTTTTGAGACAGGAGTTCCTGAGACAAGTTTGAACAAATATATTCTTTAGGTAAAAGATGCTTAATTTCTAAATATTTATTTCCATAAATCGAAGTGTCCTCAGTTTTCCGTCCTGAAAAAATAAATATATCCATAAAGTAAAAAATCAGTAGGTGCTAGCTCCAAACATGCCATATTGATTTCTTTTTGTGATGTTTTTGTTTCTTGATATTTGAAGCTTACAGAAAAAGTCGTACAAACTAACTAGGTAAAGTATCCGGGCCTGTACTAAGTATGCTCTAATATTATATGATTAAAAACGAGAAACGAGTTTCCGATCCGACAGTTCAAACATAAGGTAATTCCTTCGTACCATCCAAAACAATATAATCAGGCGAGATAACAAATTACTAATATATTGCTAGTGCTAAGGACTTCCATATAGATAGTTCAAATGCGTAGAGATGTTGGTAACTAGCAAGTCACTTTCTACATTAAATTTTTTCTTTAATCTTACGTTGAAGTTTCTTATCGAGATAAATTACTAATAACATACAAAATGCAAATATACTGACGAGCTTGCTTTTAGCTTATTATTCCATTTATAGCAACCTGTGTTGCTTTTACAGTTAGTTTGCTTTTAACCTATATGCTATATTTCGATGGCGTCGAAATCCTGTAAAACAATTAATGTCACTGGTTGCAAAGCTGTTAATCGGATAACAATAATTTCTAAGTCAAACATTGTAATTTCAATTGTTAATTGTATTAGGTATATAAATTATTATTAAACTTTTGCGTTCAGAATTTATCTATGAAATCCTTCACATTAGTCTAATAAAGATAGTTTATTTTTTAGAAATGGTTTTAGAAATGTTGAACTGGTTAATGATGGTAATTTTAAGGTTTTGGGTGCCGCCATTATGTCAATTGGTCTCAACATTAGTTGTGGGTGTGAGGTTGAGGCCAAATGAAAGCATGGATTAGAATAGTTTTCCATCACTACATCTTGTATATAGCCTAACGCTTAGTACCTGGTTTAAAAGTATGCAAAATATACAATAGCATGTTTTGTAGGCATGTATTTTACATATTTTATATTAGGAAAATAACGAGAAAACACATATCTTGATTTAAAATGTTTCTAGTGACATAGTAAGTAGAATCCTGTAAAAAATCCCATCCGATTAAACGATTCTCCATAAATCGCCATAAAAAGCCAGGGTTTGGAAAACCGTAGTTATAACCGCAGGCACGAAATTAATTAATCTTCAGTCTGATATAAACTAAAGCAATTGCGTTTTACACGACTGTCTTCAATGTTTTGTTTAGTAAATAATAATACATCGTGTCAATCTTGGCAAACGTGAAATGCGATATCGTCGATAATAGGATCCACGACCTATCATAAATTTCATCGCAATCGAGAATCCGGCTGATCAATTCGCGAGCTGGGCGGGCGGGCGAGGGCGCGTGCGCGGGCCGACGACGGCGCGAGGCGCGCGGCGCGCGGCGGCCCCGAGCGGCAGTGCGCGTGACGCCCCCGGGAGCCACGCTGCCGTCATGGCCGCGCCGCGCCGCGACCGCTGACCGCAGCGAACGACCGCGCCCGACGACCGCGCGACGAGACCTCGCCCTACGCACACGCCCCGCTACGCCGCCGCTAGGTAAAGTATCCGGGCCTGTACCCCTAGCGCCGGCGAGCCTAGTCCGTCGCCGGGACGTTCGCGTTCCCCCCTACATGAACATATGTAGGTAACGTTATCGGACAAAACATTTATCGGGGCACGATTCCTGATATCGACTAGTTTCTGGACTCAAAATACTGGTGTTATACGGCCTCTGTGATTATAATCACCGTGTGTTCCACCCTCGACTGCTCTCATGCCTTGTTGGTTAGTTACTATTTATTATATAAACTAGCTTTAAATGGTTTGCAATTTATCGATTACAATTTAAGTTTCACCATAGCGAGCAAAGACTTCACTGAGACCTTGCTTTTTCCTCAAGATTAAGTGAATTCTTGGAGAAACGCTGTAGGTGGGTGTTACATAATGGGCGCTTTGCCAAACCCCGTTCGGCCACTCACAGCCTCGAGAAACTCTTTTACCAAAGGAACGTTTAATTACGTAAATTTTAACGACCGATAGAAAATTACACTCTGATAAAATAAATAAACGAATATAGATATATTGTAAACATATAACTAAAAATTAATTGTGATATACAATATTATTTTTTTTTCACGAAAGTAAATGTTTAAAGACATTTTATTTTCTAGAGAATAATTGCGTGTTTAAGTTTGACCTCTACGATTTGATAACGGGTATTTCACGACACAGATTTATAATAATTGATACAAAAAACTACTTAACTTACCTACTTGTAGTTTTTGTAAAACAAAATTACTTTATTTAGTAAATAGCTACAGGCAATAATACAGGCTATTTGCATTGGAAATAGATCAAAAACTCTCTAGATACCATCAAATTCAAACTCTTTGTTATGTATCATGTTATTTGAAGATCGAAATATGGCTATTAAACTACATTGTACTTTGTATGTATACTATAAATAGCTCAATAAATAAACATTTACATAGATTTTCAAATCAATTAACACACAGAGCGATCAGGCAATGGTCGTTCAGTATTATAGGTGTTAATTGATTAATATCGACTATGCACATCGAATTCAACGAGATGCTTATTTAGAAATGTATCAATCTGTTCATGGGACGAGACGTCTCCTTCGTCAGAAGCTTGTCGCTATGTTCTGGGTCCATCAAGAGTGAGGTAAGTATTTACGGCATAAGGTCAATAACTTTGAATTTTACCTTTATTATTATGACTATAAATTAATCCATATATATTATTATAATCCAGTTATTTGTTAATAATATTTATTCAGATTCATTAACGACTTTTTATTAGGATAAAATATATTTTAATAGAATGAACATTGTCTAGTTTAGGTATAAGCACTTTAAAACATATTGTACTGTAAATTTTACGCAGATGTATTTAACATTTCAAATAATATTTACATAAATAGACGTGTCCCTGTTTAATGTTACGTTTCACAGTTAATTGCACGCCTTAGCGCAGTCTCGCAGTCAACGTCAACAATTTCGTATAACAAATTGTACTGTCTGAATTATATTATTATAGAGGGAAATTGGAAATCTGGTCGGATAATAGAGTCTAGAAAGATATGAAAGTATTTTACAAAGCCTTGGCTTTAGCACGAAGATATCGTAAAATATTATCAAAAGAACATATTTAGAATATGTTACGATTAATATTTTCTATGTGATGTAAATTTATTTCTGTGCGTTTTTATTGTTACATTGTCGCATTTAGCTACTTCATATTAAATTTCAAAATTATTGTTTAAGATATTGACAAATCTGCATTAACGCTTCGTGAATTATAATGAATTTTTCAGATACCAAGATTAAAAAAAGGAAAAGATTAATAATTAAGTACACCTAAATATTAATATCAATACTATCGCTCCTGACTGTGGCTTGACAAGATAAAGTTGTCGTATAGTGCACTCCATACACAGATAGTCAGCATTAATGTGTCTAGATTGCTTTCCACGTTTCCTCACACACGACCTACAGTTTCGTTTCTAATTCAAGCTATGAATATGTAATTAAACATAATTATTCCGTGCACTTCATACTTATTAAGATACGAAGGATAAGCTTATGAGAAATTGTTCACAGAATTCCCTTTGTATTCATTTTATTAATTTAAAGCCCGTATTAATTGACGAATAGTTATTTCACATTCACAGTAAGTTGCCATATTATCGCATGCGGTCTTTGTGTTTGTTTTTAAAGTAAAAAAAACTATTAATCCAGTTCTATGACAGTACGTAAATCAAAAGTAAGATTGAATAATTTATTAGGGTTTAATGATCAATAGGAAATTTTACAATACAATATACTTTATTTAACTCATGTATATGAGGAAGATTAACAAATAAAGAATTTTATTTAGAGAACGGTCGATATTTTGCTTATTAAGTTTAAAGTACATAATATGCTTCAATATGTACAATATTTAAGAGTTATCGAAAAAATCATTAAAATGAGCAACAACAAGGTTGCATACAGTTACGGTAATCGTTGTATGAATATGAAATACTAACGTCTAAACTATGAAGCTTGTTATGGAGCGAGCTAACTAGGTTTAAACATCATTATTATCCATTGAGGCTGGCTCTTGCACGCCGGAGTCCACTTATCTCAATTATCTAAAGGTGGTTAAGCCCCGAAATTCCCCTAAGACTCTAAAATTTACGACATAAGATGAGATTTTAGACGTAGCGTTATCTGTATTATCAGAAGATATTGCGATTCGGTGCGCGTTCGTCGTTTTGTAGCAAAATAGTAATTTGTCAACGATTTCAACCGTTTTTAGACGAGGTCTGTCTATTGTTCGTCTCACAAAATCTAATTTATTTTTACAAATAGTGTTGAAATGAAACAATGCATCTACATAAGTTGAAATTCATCTTCGTGTGTCATCCTGGGATCAATGAGCTCCGTCACTGACGCACATGTCTCAATATGATTCCCTCCGATTAGTTTAATGAGGTTAGTCAAGCATTAATTGTGTTGAATTACTACAATTTAGTGATCATTTTTAAAGGTTGTGTTGTTAGCAGTTGTTATTTTTATTTCTTTCAGATCATGAACTCATAGGAAATGTCATCTATAGATGAATTTGTTCATTCATCAACATGGCTTATTAAGGTATTTTATTATTTTGGTTGAATAATTGCATATTTTTAAGGGAATAACAGTTTATATTAGGTTTTACCATCTAGTCTACTTTCCTAGACATCAGTATTATGTATGGTAACTAATTTATTGGCGAAATCATTTCATTAATTTCCTTATTCAAATTTGAACGTAATGTTTGTCACAATGTCAGGTAAACAAACGTTATACCTCCAGACACTCTATTTGTCATAGTCTTGTCATGTTGTATTGTTTCTCTGAACAAAGCAGTTTTATTTATTACCCGTAATATGTGGCTGTGTGAATTCACAATTCACGAACGGCTATGAAGTGACCTTAGTAGTATCGTATAGTACTTTCATTTCATTTCATTGATGGAAACAAATGCTACAAAAGCTGAATGCGAAAGCGACGAATGATGTTTTCCAAGTATGTGTGCAATGAAGTGAGTGAGTTTGTTTGAAAACATGTTTAAAACCGCTCGTAAACATTGGTTTACAACATAAATAGACTGCAATAAAATCTGGCATTCGATGAGATCCCGGTTGAGCTCTTAATTTTAAAATCTCAACTAGATCAATATATAGTACTATTTTCATATTTGAAAGCTATGCAATCATAAACATTTTTCTGTATAAAAAGGATTGTATTCGACTATTTTATGTGCGCACGTGTTGTTTCTTTCACTTATTCAGTGTTCTCGTCGGCTAATGGTATACATAATTAAACAGCCAATCAATGGGTGTGTTGTTCCACTTTTTCCTAGCTACTAGACTGGTTTTATTATTCATTGAACTATTTTAGTCTTGTATTCTTGAGTCACTATTTTCACTTATAAAATCTGAGATTCTCTGTCTTTCTTTTATTTTTCCATCAATGTTTACACATTTTAGAGAATTTGGAAGTGTATTCTATGAATCTAATACCTACTATCTAATACTTTATGCAATCCCATGTCTAGCATTGTATATAATAATAAAAAAGAATAAGCCTTAGGTATCTCTCGATTAAATATAACACAAGAAACGTAGGGACATCGAATCTACAATTTTTGAATCTATAAACTATTTAGAAAACCAAATCGTTAATTTATATCACATTTGGAATTATTCGTCATCTGTTTGCAGTATCATTAATGCAGTTTTTAAATTCTTAATCGTCGCAATGTTTCATTAAAGATGAGTCATTCGTTCAAAACAAATTACTCATCTTATATGCGAAACTTGCGTAAAACTAAGTAGTGAGTAACGAAAATGACAAATGTCATGTGCAGTTAAAAATAATATTGGGAAAGTATGCTGTGTTAAATTATGTACCTAATATGAAATTATTAATATTATATATATTTACTTCTCCCTTTTTAAACGAAATAACACTTGAACTAAGTTTAGTCCAACACGATACTATACAGAAAATTCAGTAGTTTTTAGACAAGATACAAGTATCAAATAGCCACCCATCTCATACATTTTAATGTCAAGCACATCTATCATTCTGGCGAACTACATCAAGTGGCGTTGTGCTTGACGTGTGCTAATAGATTTACATTGTAGCTACTAAAAAAATTGTACAAAAATATGTTTTTGTGTATCTACTGTTATCGTCAGTATTTAGCTATTTAACTTGACATTTTATTACAAAGAACGTATACAACCTTCAAAAAATTGGTATACAGGTTCTATGAAATAAAATGTATGTGATATGTGTATATCTAAAAAGTTTTGCGTTCTAAATATATTTCACATGTCGTAATTAACACATGATTACTGTGTCCTATTTCGAGTAAATGCAATATCATTCATGAGAAATTTTTAAACAAGAGAAATTATTATTTTTAAATAATGTAAATTATTCTCAATGCCATAAAACCAAAACTTAAACAACGTAAAAATTTGTTTTAAAACAATAAATATTTAAGACACATAGTTCAGTAAATTTTCACCTAATGATAAGATATTCCTCGTTTTAAAACTACACTAGCTGTGACCCGCGGTTGAAACCGCGTAAGTCCGTATCCCGTAGGAATATCGGTATAAAAAGTGCCTATGTGTTATTTCAGTTGTCCAGCTATCTACGAAGCAAATTTCATTGCAATCGGTTCAGTAGTTTTTGCGTGAAAGACGTAAAACACGAATTTGACATTTTCTAAAAAAGATTCCTAGCTAGATCGATTTATCGCCCCCGAAACCCCCTATATATATATATATATATATATCATGAAAATCGTTGGAGCCGATTCCGAGATTCCAATTATATATATATATATACAAGAATTGCTCGTTTAAAGATATAACATACTTCCCTAGATACTTTCCCATTGCGTAAAATGCCACCGCACATGTACTTATAGGAATGGCTATTTGATGGCTTTAGTAGCCAATATTGGACGCTCATGATAGCTCGTGCAGCCTTGATATAAAAGGAAATGCAGTCACCGAGGCCGAGGTCGAAATCGGCTATGGAGACATCACCTATCACAAAATTTTCCTTAAGCCAAAGTTATATAGTATGCAAGTAAAACATTAAAAAGTTATATAATTTGAATACATTCATACAAATCGTCTCGCGAAACAATAAAAGATTGTAAAGAATTTAGTTATATATAATTTATGATATTTAAGAGCCCACAGAAATAAACATATACAAACCTACGTCTTGATCATAAATACGGCAGTATATCAGTTTAAAATAGAATTTGGAAGTGGCTGCAATTTATATTTCAATTCATTGTAAACAAGGATATAATAATAAATACCTCAGATAATACAATACTATTTATATGAAGTATACGAATTATATTATGATGCCATCGTTTATTTATACCAAATTTAATGCATATTAAATGGACTGCCTTATATATGGGTTATATACTAGGTTATAGTATTACATTATTATCTTTTCTATTATTAAAGACGAATATAGCACCAAAACATAAAAACAAAAAACTATTTGAGTTACTTCTACTTCTGCTTAAATATCAAAAATATATATATCATAGTAACATAATGCACATACTTAACACATTTTTGTTTTTTATTTTATTAAAGAGTCCAAAAAACCAAACTTATTGATAACGCTATCAAAAGACCGCTTATACGGAATCCTCGGCATTCGAGTCTAATTCGCAATTGGCCGGATTTATAACTATTAATTCATTTAATGTTCAGCTATCATTCATAAATATTGCATAATTAACAATTGCATAATTGCAGTAAATAAAAATATAAACAGTTAAACAGTCGTACGACGGTAAGCAATAAGCATCTATACCATAATTGCTTACCTAATACATAGTTATAGCTCTGAGGTGACCGTCTCCGTAGTGCCCCCTCTATAAAAAAGTCGAGTGTTATAGTGTATGGTGGTGGCGGTGACAGGTGTCGGGGGCGCAGCGCGGGCGCGAGCGGCATGCGGCCCATGCAGACGCCCATGGAGGTCGGCTAGCGGCGCGCGCGCAGCCCCCGCGCCCGCTCTCCTCGCCCCGCACCAACGACGCCATGGAACTCGCGGACGTGCCGAGGCACAGACCCCTCGCCTTCGATAAGGTCAGTACAGATTATCACACTGGTACAGATTATTAAATTATGACAATGTTTACTAATAATTGTGTGACTCATGGAATAATGAAGGTTGCGAATTGCACACGCGTATACCCTCATTTTGTGAGATTCATCAATGTTTTGTTACCTATGCAAATCCCTGTTATGCATGTATGTATCTTATTAGACTAATTAATTATAAACAAGTGGTTGCTCGCAGAATTAATTTAGGTAAAATACTCAATTATTTTAGCTATATTTAAATCTTTTATTAACGAAATTGAATTAATACCATAGTGTAATCACAAAAATAAATATGTACCTGCAATTGAAATTAGGTATATTTATATTTTTTTTGTCTAAATTTTCTGACAAAATAATAAAAAACTAAAATTACAAAAGTATGCACGTACGTCATAAAACAATTCCAGACGAATCTTGTCTAAGCAATTGGTCATGACAAATTTTTGATATGTATTACTAAGAGTAAGAAGGTGTATTCATCAAAATAATTGTAATTCATCTAATAAATTTAAACTGACATTATAAAGAGGAAACATTTTTGTTTCAGTATGTATGATGGTAATGTTTCTCACAAAATATTACTGTACTGATTTCAAAAATTATTAGAATTTGAATATTTTCTTAGGGACATAGGCATTATTATTTAAAAAAAAGCGTGTAAAAAAAAGAAATAGGAATCCTTAATAAACATTGCTTTTTTTACCCTAGACCCAAAATGTGTTATTTAAATAAACGCCAAGTTCACTTGGATAAATGGATGTATGTTTGTTACTCTGTCAGGTGGTAACAATGAACGTATTTTGATGATACCTGGCAATGACTTATGTAGAAGAAATGCTTGTACCCAGATATTCAGACAGCTATAATAAAGCACAATATATAATAAAAGTTATCTCGTGCCATAGTTAATTTCAATATTCTACCGGTTCTATGATTTCTATAATAATTAATATACACTATTTCGCTATTCTATACTTTAAAACGTCTTACTGCATCGCTAGAAACGTAAGCTAATTAATTCAAGAAACGAGTTAATTGATGACGAATAACATCACGTCATGTGCTGCAACTTCCACTGCACAAAATAATTGTGTTTTATAAAATGTGAATGCAACTTAAAACGACGCTATGATCCGACGTACGTTTCCACGAATTTTACACCGACCGTGTAAATTCTAGCGTGTTTCGTGACTGAATAACATTGAGATGTTATTTAAAAAATAAAATTGTGAGGTTAACGACCCGACTCTTTTGGAGATTTAATTTAAATTTAAATTTTTTGTATCGCGTCGTTTTCGTTCAATGCTAATTGGATATTATAGTATTGTATGCATAATAGATCAACAAGCATCTAATCCATATAGCCCTCAACACGCGATCTGAATACCGATAAGTAAGAAGTAGGTACTGCAGATCATCTCAAGGAGAACATATCAATAAGACGCGTATATATAAGAATAAATTGGTTCGTTGTATAATATATAAAAAGAATATATTTGTAGCAAAACAAAATATGGCACTTAAAATATATCAGGCACTTTCTCTTCACAGGATTTGCCAAGAGTATTAAAATTATTACTATTTGTCACAAAATACACATTAGCTCAATATATAATGTGCTTATAATATCGCTTCTATTAAATTTCTATTAATTACTAACTGCTCGCCCCGGCTCCGCCCGCTTGGACATAGTTGTGAGATGTTGATGACTCCAGACTAATAAAAACCAGCTGTTATAAATGGTGTATCTAACAACTAACTAACTTTAAGAGACATTTTAACATAATAGTAACCTAATACCATGTTTAAGTAAATGGCACAGTTAACTAAATAGTTGGTAATAGGTACAAAACATAAAATATATTATTACTTTGAGCATGAACATTGACGTTTACTAAGTCTTTATAATTAGACACACCTATGCATACAAATTGGCCTTGGATATAAGCAAAAAACTATGTACTGTTTAAAATGCCTAAGTGAACCACAGCACACATGGTACATTAAGTCCAGCTTAGCCCAATTTGATCGTTATCTCGCACGCTTCACCTTGCTTCGAATATTTGATGTACCTACGTAAAACTAAGATAAGTACGTAATGCACGTTCGAATTAATTATCGTACTAGATAATCCCATGGTATTAACAAAAAAGATCCTGTGTGGAACAGATTATGCAATATAAAATAATAGATACTTTAAATGCGTACAGAGTTTACCATTTTGCAATCCGCATTTCACAGATTTGATTAAAATTATAGAACATTATGCCGTGGAATAACGTGCAGCCCTGCAGGTTAGGTATAAAATAATCTTTTATAATCTTGTAATATTTTCAAGATGTCTTCATAGCAATGAAAGCATTTTCGTAATTATTATGTTTGATGTTTTTGATTTGCTCAGCGCTGGCATACTCTATTGTCCTATTGTACCCCATTCGCATTGTAATTTGTAAGGCTTCGGGATAGCGTACAACAATACAAAATGAGGGTTGAACAATAACCGGCACACATAATACCGCGGAAACACGGATTACGCTTGTAGCAATGATTGCTGGTGATACTTTTTATATCGTCTTCCTTTTGAATTCGATTAAATAAAAAAGAACACCCGTTTATAAAAAATGGATATCTATAAGAACGCGTGGCGACGTTCATGCTTTCCACGCATTTTTTTTAGAATGCAATTACTTGGAAATTAGTTGTCAAACGTAAGAAATCGTAACGTAATTAATTAAGAATTTTTAACCTTAATTGAACTGCTTTTTTATATCTAAAGAGAGAACTTAAAATCAAACAAACGTTTCTCATTCATTTAAAAAAGCGCCAGCAAATTTCCCGTTCGATAGAGTATTCTTACAACGTTGCCTGGCAGAAGCGTCACCGTAGGCTGTAAGACCGCCTTTTGTAATAATTTGTTTTTGTGTTTCATGGTTTCACTGTGATTATAAAGAATTTAAATAAAAAGATAGTATTTATTTTGTCTGAAGCACGAACGAAAATAGGTAAAATAGGTATAATATAATATCTAGTAGAATCTATCAATCGTCCGATAAGATCCAAAGCAGTAAGAACAAATTTCGAAAGAAATGTCGAAGAAATTTGAATGCCTACGAAGTGATTTAATTGGATATAATCAAATGATCAAATATAAAACATGTATGCCTAAAAGTGAACTAAATACTTATTATTACTATGGTAATGTTAAACATATCCAATTTAGCCAAAATACTTGGGAAACAAAGCAAAGCACGTCAAAATATAATTTCCTTTAAGCGGATTGTCGCAGCGATTTGTGACATATAGCGTGCTACAATTTTTGTAATTTATTTTTGATTATATTGCAGCTAATATCAAATACAAGGTCTCGAGCAGGGTATGAAGCATTATTTGCAATAGATATAAATTGTCCGTGGAGTAAAGATTCGCGGCAGCCGGGATGCGGGACCAGTATTGATCGTCCTGTGACGTCACCTTCTTGGCCTTCGCGCCCCGACTCATATCACCGTATACGCTTTAAACATTTCCTAAATACTCATATTACATCTTATTAATAATACCTATTTGTAAACAAAGCATTAAATGTAATCGATTGGATTGTGTCGGTCGCTATCAACATCTTATTTTAAAAATAAATAATCATCCAAATAAAAGAAGAATATATATGCCTCACTTGAATTTAATTTTTGTGTTGCCAGCAATAATTACGAGAAATAGCGAAGTTTTTTTCAAACTCATTATTTAATTTCATATGGTTATTTATTAAAATGATGTATCGCTACAGCTATGGAAATTATAAACTCGCACCAACACAAATTGTTTCTCAGCTTACTGAAAGACGGAAATTGTGAAATATCCTTACTTCCGCTACAGTTGACGTCAAAACTAGTGGAATTTGTATTTGCACTCTAGTTTATAGGTCACAATTGAACGGTATACAATGAGAGAATTTCCAACTATAAGAATTTTAAAATATCATGTCAGGCTTTGCTGAAAGCTTTATGATAAGGGCCCTCATCCCTTACAGTGGCTTGGTCTTTGTCCTCGGCGAGAAGAAGATGCTTGGAGATAAGCTGTATAAGCATCAATTGCCCTTCAAAATTGTATGAAGAAGCGTGTTAACAAATTTCAAGATTTTTAGATATTTAACAAGTATTGTTATATTTAAAACAAGATTTAAAAAGGAGCACGTTGGTTTTTGTATTATTTATTAGGGTCACTTATTTGTAATATGACTCTAAAACTAACAGTAAAGTAAATAAAATTAAAAATTACAAACTTTTTAGTTAAACAATTAAATTTACTAGACGTACGTGTGAAATAATAACTTCTAATAATAAAAAATCAGTTTCACTTTAGTAAAAAAAATTAGAAAAAAAACGAAAATTAAAAAGAAGCTAGTTATTCGCGCGACAAATAATTGAGCTGAAATTGGACGGCAATTCATCACAGTCATGTGATGTAGTCACGGCACTGATTTTCAGTAATGCACACGCTCATATAAGTATTAAGTTGATATTATTGTACCAATACTTACGTTTAATAATAATATTATGAACGATTACTTTGTTTTCCGCTATTTATTTGTAGGTACGTAGTTATTATTGATGCTCCAAAACTTATTGTAGCATCATAAATTGATTTTCAAAATGAAATTGCAACATAGAGATCACAACAGCACATGAAAGGGGAATAAAAATAGTATTAAGGTTATCATTTAGTATTGCAATATATTTATATTTATATTTATATTTAGTATTCATTGCCTAACCGAATGCAGAAACCACGAAAAAATTCGTACATAGCTAAACTTATGTTTAATTAGTAAGATAATATATTAAATGTTTATTGTGATTTGTAGTTGATGTGTATATGTGTAACTAAACAATTTATTTAACATTTCAGATGGAATGTTTGGTTAAGGAAATGCAAGATCCAGTTACAGGTGTACCAATACGTAGTCAAAAACTATTTCTCACCTTTATTCCATCTGCTTTTATGGGTAAGATATTCGTAATATTACATTATAGAACCTTGTGAACCTTCTCGTTTAGATAAGAATTCAATATGAACATTGTATCAAAAGGTATAGTAGTAAGTAGACTCGACTCGGCACTCGCGACTGTCTAAATGTAAAATCAATACTTTGAACTTATTTATGAGCCTCGGTCATTCACCATTCCTTTTCCTTGACTAGGTTGGGTTTAAAGTGGTTTTGTTTTTGTATTTAGGCCTTTTATTTCAGCATATTTTAAATCCTTTTTGATTTTAGAAAGGTTATCATTTTAATTCTTAACATAATCATTTTTCAAAAATATTAACAATTACTTTTAAAAATATGCTAGTAATATTTATATAATATAGAAGAATACCAACAGTTTTACACCTTTTTAACAATGTGAGCACAACTTCGAATAATATCTAGGGACTAGGTGCCAGGTGACAAAATTTATAGACGTATATTTCATAGATTTGTATTAAAGTAAAGATTTTGTCTTTTGATATATATATTAATATATCATGTAATATACGTCTATATTACATGATATATTAATATATATATCAAAAGACAAAATCTTTACTTGCAACTCTAGATTCTAAACGTCTTTCAAAAATTTTAAGATGTATTATTCCCATTTCCATACATGGAGTCCTACCTGTGGCTTTCTTCAGTAAAATTATAGGAATTCAAATGAAGTGAGAAGCAAAGTTAAGCTATATAGATTACTAGCGGTCCGCACCGGCTTCGCCCGTAGTACATATATAGCCTATAACCTATAGCCTTCCTCAATAAATGGGCTATCTAATAATTTTTCAAATCAGACCAGTAGATCCTGAGATCAGTGCGTTCAAACAAACAAACAAACTCTTCAGCTTTATAATATTAATATAGAGATCATAGTAAACAATAAAAAAATAAATAATAATTATCAATATTATTAGAATCCATGCCATAATTTCTTTGTGGTTGTGCTAAATGACATATCTTTGATAAAATATATAGAAACGTATCATATCTGTATCAACTATCTATAAAAATTGGAAAATCCAAAACTTAAATAATGTCGGTTAGGTTATTATTATTATATTTATTTTGTTTCAGGATGTGATCTTGTCGAATGGCTAATGGAAAGGTTTCACTATGAAGATGGCACAAATGGTGAGATTCTTTAGAATTTTGCTTAGAACGTAAAACCTTTTAAATTTGTTCACCACATAAAATTGTCTCTTTTTAAAAATTTCAGTCGAAGCTGTAAATTTAGGCAATCTTCTATGTCAATACGGTTACTTCTTTCCTGTCAACGATCTGAAAAATCTAGTTTTTAAAGATGATTCTTCTCTATATCGATTTCAAGTAAGTATTGACCTTTACATTTTTCTTTTTATATAAATAAACACTCTTTCACAACACATTCATTTTTGATCTGGACTTTATCTATTTACCACGTCCTTTTATTTAGATATAGATTTTATTTTGTTAAGCATGACCGTTCTTCTGTTCTTCCATCTTCCCTCTTTTTCTTCTTAGAAATATGAACTATAACTTAATTCTAATGTAAATTGAATACAGCCAGACTGGTTTATTTGTCCATTCGTATTTAAATGTAAAAACCTGTTCCCATTATTGCCAGCTAATTATAAAAAAGAAAAGATAGCAGTATTCAAAAACAAATCTCTCAAACTCTATGAAACTGTGTAATGTAACATAATTAAAAAGACAGTATTCCCCGATAGAGCCCTTACTACTGGCCTTGGCAAGCGCCAAGAGTGGCTGGGAGCGGGTCGAGTGCGCCCACACTCGGCCCGGACAACATCGAGTACGCTATATACTTAGTGAAGCGCACCCTCCGCAACAAACAGCGGCACGGCCTAGAGGACTACGAGCAGGAAGCACTCGCTAACCTCAAGAAGAACCTCGCAGCTAAGTGGGACTTTATCACCATGCAGGCTGAAGAACAGGTTCGGGTAATTCGAATTTTTGAATGTTTTTTACATTAGTTTTTTATACAATCATTGGAAGAATGAAAAGGCTTTTTTACAAATTACTTGCAGGAAGAATTCATGTAAAGAAAAGCATACTTGCAAACACGTGCATAAAATATGAAATATTATTATGTAATTTCAAAAACTACTTGAATTTATTTCGATTATAAATTTGTGTTGGATAATGTGTAAAAATATTATTGACTATGCATTTTTATTCCAGGTCCGTCTAGCCAAAGAGCGGAAAAAGGGTGACAAAATAATTAGCGATAGCCAAGAGCGTGCCTACTGGCGCGTTGCAAGGCCGCCCCCCGGCGTGCCGAGCGCATTGGAACCTTGCCCAGTGCCAGTGCGCTCACGGCAACCTAAGGCTAAGAAACGGACAATACCACAATTACAACGAGAAGTATGTTTCCTTTATAGCAATAATTATTATTCACACGAATCTTCTACAATCCAGTCATCTAATGAAAACTAGAAAAACGCGTATGGCCATATAAATATAATGTTTTGAGTGCGCCAACTCGACATGATTCATCGAGGGTTAATATGTAACCCCATTAAGAGTATTTCGGAAACTAATTAATTCCAATTTGCTTTAAATAAAAACACTGTGTTTGTTTGATTTTATATTAAACAAAGTAAAAAGCAATTAACATCATTGATCCTCCACAATTTGACGGTTGGCTGATCCATAAATAACATATATTTTCAATAGGCTCTTTGTTTTTTCCCAGATTGAACACCTCAAAGCAAGCCTGGATCGCACAAGAGTGAAAACTTCGGTAGCTTTGGAAGCGCTCATGGCGTATTCAGAAACTTATGCACCTTACGATCCTTGGCTTACGCAACCACAACCTTCCAATCCTTGGATAAGCGACGACACTCTCTTTTGGCAGATAAATAGTCCAATGTAAGAAAAAAAAAATGATTTAACTTTTTAATATTATTTTGACTGGAACAAAATATTGTATGTAAATAGTTTTTTATGCGTGCTGTTTATAAGTTTAACTACTATATTGTTGTACGATTTAATTTCAATTATTCCAAAACACGAATGAAACTCGCAAAATCATCAATATTATAACAATAAAAATATGTAGAGGGAGCTGAGTGGCTAATATAGAATCATTTAATTCGGAATGGAGATTTATCATTTCATCAGTTATCAGTTTTTTTTCTATCAATTTTTTTATTATTAATTTCAGAGTGGAAATACCTAGTGAGAAACGGGTGCAGCGATGGGCACTGTCGATAGAAGAACTTGTATCAGATCCTACAGGTCTGCAAGAATTCACAAGTTTTCTTAGAAAGGAGTACTCCCATGAAAATATACGATTTTGGCTTGCTGTTATGGATTTACGAAGGAGCAGTACTAAGCAAATACCTAAGAAACTTGATGAAATCTTCGAGTAAGTTAACAAATAGGATAAAATGAAATGTGTTATATTTAATGTCCTTAATCATAAAATAAACTCAAACTCAAACATTTATTCATTCCACTAGACTTCTTATAGAAGCACATTTGAATCGTCATATTACACAGTTATAACATTTACCACCGGTTCGGATGGCAGTTTCTACAGAGAAGAGACGGCAAGAAACTCTGTAGTTGCTCTTTTAAAATAATATAAATTTTACGTTTTAATTCTAGAAACATAATATAAAATATAATAATATAATTTCAACACCACCTACTTATTAGATTGTCGAGTCCATTCGTACGTTATATCGTATGCATTTGGCGGTTTATTAAAAACAACAAGCGAACTGTACAAAACTATGACATTTCCAGAGAATTCCTTACGCCCGGAGCGCCGTGCGAGATTAATATCGACGGTGCGACCGCTGAACGCGTGGCAGAAGCACGTCGAAGCGGATCCCGGTATGCGCTTGACCACGCCGCAGACCACGTGTATGGACTTCTGCTGAAAAAGGACTGCTATCCCCGCTTTATACGCTCGGATCACTTTCAACGTCTCCTTACCGAGGGGAGAAATGTTTATCAGAAGAAGGCTAAGTACGTTAGATTTGAATGAGATTTAAATACTCATGTTGGCATCTAAAAATCTCATAATAACCGATTTTATTATGTGTATTTTTTTTAATGCAATCAACAGATTGTTAGCAAATATAGAATTCTTAAATGGTAATGTAGTTGCGTATAAGTAATGTCAATTGTCTATATCTGCGTGTGGCTTTTAGTACCGGAAGTGCCGAGTTGTATAAATAGGTACATGTATAATTCTAGCTTTTGTAGACCCCTTAATTCGCTTAATTGTAACCTTTTTTAAAATACAATAATCTCAGCCATCGCGTACCTCGAGTACTCATCCAAATAGAGTATGAATTAATTGTAATATCAAAATACTTTACATACAGATTCTTCAATTTTGGTGGACAAGTGAAGAAGAAGCCTAGCTCCACCAGTGGTAGTGGTGGAAGTGGGAGCGGTACAGGTCTATCCAGAAGACGTGGATCTGACCGCTCGCTGTCAGGTTCAGCGCATGAGTTGGCAGTGTGCGCTGTGCAGCCACCGCGGCCGCCTGAACCACCGCCACATAGCCACTCTCAGTCTAACCTTTGTGATATTCCCTTCAGGTAACTTTTTTTTAAAAATTATCTTGAATTTTTAAACATATCGGCTAAGGTCTCACTGCGATTCTGCATGAATGTGATTTTTTTTTATTAAAAATTTTTTAATCATAAATGAAGCTGAATAGTTAAAAAAGTGCTATTATAATAATTAAAGAGTAAGGCCAAATTATAGTTACATACAGTACGTATTAAAATTCTACAAATTTTATTTACAAATTACAGAGACCCTTTGGATGATGACACATCTGAAGTGTTACCCTGGGAAACTTCAACACGGGAAGGACCTTACGGTGGAGTTAGACGGCGACAAGATTCAACGGCTGATTCAGGCAGTTCATCGTCAGATGTTAGTGCAGCTGTAGGAAGTGGAGAAAGAATGAGACGGCTTCCTCAGCAAAGTACATTAGATGGTGGACTCCGAGGGGCACCGCCACCGTTACGAAGACTTTCTGCTGTAGAACCAAGGCATTTGGCACCGCTTGCGTCACCTCCACATTCTCCTCGACAAAAGCGTATAACTGCTATACAGCCATCAGTTTCTCATACACAAACTTCAGCGCACCATCCTACCCCAACTATCAGTGTAAGTTCTGCTCCTGATGAAGAATCAGGTGACTCTCCTCCGAGAACAATCTCTCCTGATGAGCGCCGCTCTCTTATACACTCTGAAGAACCATCATCAGTGTTTGCTTCAACAGATGTAACTCCAACTGAACCTGGCCATGTATTTGTAGAACGCGCTATCGTTGAAGTCGGTGGAGATTCTATTGAAGTAAGAACTGAGAATGTAAAAGACGTAATTCCAGATAATCTTGAAAATGATGATACTGCAGATGTCACTTGTCAAGAATTATCGAAAACGATTACAGATACAAATGCTAATTCAAAATCTTTTAGTGATAACGTTACCTCAACCCCCCCATTCTCTCGAGAGACATCTTTGGTGAAAGAAACGAATCCGGCCTCGCAATTAGAAAATGTAAAAAGAACATCTTCTGAATTATCAGATATTCCAGGAGATACAATAAGGAGTACTGTCAACAGACACGATGCTACTCCAGCTCAAAACGTTATAACGCGTGTTATTGTAAGTCAGAAGAGTACGGAAGTTATGTCGCCACCTCTTAGCATAATTTCAGATAAAGAAAGTGTGCGATCGACCTCGGAAGTGCTTCGATTTCCAATAGCACCTCTAGCTACTTGTGAAGACATAGGAGTGGAAGATGATAGTGTAGATAAAGTGCCTTTGGTACAGAGAGTCGCTGGGGATTCCAATACGGTGTCTGAAAATGTGAAAACAGTTGCTCATGTGGACGAACTATCTTCCGTGTCTGAAACTGATAATATTGTTAAGCGTGATAGCAAAAGCACAATCAGTGAACGTAAACAGAGGAATGACATTTGTCCTTGGGAAGACGAGTAAGTAATTAAGAATTTTTACTGCGTACGACGTAAGTGTAGCACAAGTCACAGTAGATAGTTCTGTGTATGTTGTATATTTGTAATAGATAAAAAATAGATTTATCGTTTCTTAGTACTTAGTGGTTTTGTTTTTGTATTTTTTTTTTCTTTGTAAATACGCAAATTGTTACATTTTACTTCATGATTTTTATTTATACGCAAAACATTGATTAATTCTAAATGGATTTATTATTATTTTTTTTTGTCTATATATATTTGAACTTCATTTTTCTATATAATATAAGTTAATTTATATTTTGCTCACTTGGTATTTATTTTTAAGTGTTTCAATTTCGTTGTGTTTTATGTTCGAATATTTTATGATTTTTATAAACATTACTTTCTGTTGACCATCTATTTAAAAAATAAATATGTGAATAAAATGTGTGTAATTTGAATTTGATTTTTCTTACATCAGTTAAAGCATAAACTATACAAAACAAAAAAATATTAATCTATGTAGTTGGTAAATTTACACGCACCAGTTCACTTTTACAATAGGCACATTTTTAACACATGACTATAGATGTAAATAAAAAAAAATCCCTAAACAAGCAAAACTTATTGTGCAATTACCTATCCCACCACCTTGGAGTTTTTCCTTGCATCCCATTGTCTGGATGACGAATTCCAACAAACAAAGTTAATGTAGAAGTAGTTATTTGATAAATAATAATTTAAATGGCTTCAACCTAAAATTTCCTACCACCGCACTGCCCTCCTATCCGCAACGATTTATAATAAAACTGTTTGATATATTACACTAAGAATACTAAATAGCTGCCTACCTACACATAAATTTATATGGTTTTCTATTATTTATAAGAAACGAAGTCGCAGTCAGAAATACCTTCAAAGGAGGCAACGACAATTGATAACAGTGTTCTTTTCTTTACAGGAATTCCTGTGAGAGTGACGCTCCATTTGTTAAAACTTATGCAACTCTTGGTTATTTATAATTTATGTAGGTGAAATGAATAACAATAATTTATGATGTCAGGGTTATAGTAAACATAAAATTTAATTTCTAGAACCGATTTCTATTTTCGCCGTGTAGGATTATTAATGAATATCTGAAACAAAAATCGTTTCTCATAAATCGTATGTTATGAATCTTTTAAATTGTGTGCTTAGAATCCTTTCTACTATAATTTCTTAGAAGACAAACCTTTGAATGTGTATATGACTTAAAATGAGCATCATTTTTTACATTTCCTCATTTACGTTCAGCATTAAAATATTTATAAATATTATTATATTAGATGAATTGCCTACTTTTAAACGTAGAACCTATTTTTATAATTTGCTGTAACTATCTATAAATAAATTGTAAATATTGTTTGTTAGCTTTCATTGATTTGAACTAAAATATCATACTATACACTTACACGACGCACGTGTGTGTACTCGTAGTCCTAAAAGAGAGGTAACTGTGTGAATAAAACCTTTCTTAATTGTAACAATTTTAAATAAACGAGTCTCAATGTATCGTGCATAGTCCAAAGAAAGTGTTCGAATTTTGAAATGAGTGGTCTAAGCATCAAGCATCTCGAGTCTAGGCCACCTAAAATTTGCGTAATGCATAAAGCTTCCTTAATGCAAACCTTGTTATATTTTTCATCTTCTCTTCACTATTGATAAGGAGTAGACGGTATTCTGTCTTTAATAAGATTTCTTGTAAAATACTGCATATGTATAAAGTAAATAAAATAAAGGAGTCAATGGACTAGGAACACGGGAATATCGATTGAAAGTTCTTCAAATTATCTTTAGTACTGGCGTATGTTATTGCAATAGTGCTTTTGTATTACGTTGTAATAAAACCCTGTAATTCATATTCATACAATATATGTTCAATATCAAATTTGATAACATTATTATTTTTTTAATTTCAATTCACTATATTTAAGAAAAAAACATCGTACAAAATAAACCTTGATTAATATAGTGCACTTAATAAAAACAAGTATACAGCGGCATTATGTTTTTAAGATCGTAAATAAAATATAGAAAAATGTAATAAAATATGGAAATAGTTTAATTTAGTCACATAAATAATAGTGTTTGCGGAGTGACATAATTCTTTTTATACTCAATAAGTATAAATTTTTAACGAATCAATATATAAGGTAATATTGTTTTATCAATTTATTTTATTGAATGTTGGGATATTTGAAAAATTATGTGCTCAAATACATCTAATAAGCAAAGAGCTAATATTTGGGACATATTTATATATTGATTTCCGACCATAAGATCAAAATTTCTTAACCGTTTTCTTAGTAGTTTATAAAATTCAAATGTGAATCGTTTTGAAAAATTGTCTTTAATTTTTAGATATAGACAAGTTACGAGCAGAACAAATTAGAAAACAATATTATCCCTATATCTCTATTTTTAACTATCGACGTTGGTTGTGGATAAACTTGTTTTAAAACCTACTGTTACAAAATCTTATGTAATTTTAATTTTTTGTTAAATGTCAATATAGACTTTGGCATGGATTTGTTTTAATCGTTTAAAAATTTTTATCTTCTAAAGTTTTATCTGGAATTGTACCTAGCTCTGGCGATTTTTATATTACCTATTACATTTATTCCGTTGTAAATTATTATTGAAATAATTGTATAAGTTTATAAAAATTGTACCTAAGTGTTGCGTAGATTTTAAGTATCAATTTGACAACAGCTCGAATATTATAAAACGAGATATAAATTCTCACAGGTAAAAATCAAATGTTAATATTGTTGTAATAATATTATGTATATTGTTTTGGCTTAATGAAGTGACGATTTTAGAAGGTTACATTTTTAATGTTACTATGTTAACTAGGTTAAATTATGGATAATTTAGGAAATAGTAGGTGTTGTGAATATTTTATGAACAATAATTATTTTGCAGATTAAATAGTGTAAATTTAATGGTTATTTAGTCATTTGTAAATAAACCTAGATACCTGTTAATTAGAACAGACGAAATTATAGAAACTAAATGAAAGATTCCTAAAAGTATGATAATTTATAAGAATATAAATGATTATTGAGTGTCCCCTAAAATAACAAATTATTTATATGAATATCTTTCAATATATAATAGACACACAATGTTATTCGAAAGCAATTTTAAGAGAATTATTACGTAAAGATACATTTTAAGCAATTTTTATTAAATGAATGCTTATTTGAAATAAATGGTATCGCATGAGGCGCACAAATTATTATTGTTTCATAAAGTAGATATTTACGTAAGTTGTTTTTGAAAAAGTTTTACCCATCCAATAAAATACTATATATGGACAAGGTAGGTACAAGTTATTTTATATATTATCAGCAATCAGCTGTATAGTGATGATTAAATATTAGGTCTAAAAGTTGTATTGATGTAAGACACGAAGGAATGCTTTGTTGTGTCATTTTGAATCCTAACGCAAATTAAACAATTCTAAACATAAACAGGTAGGTATCAAACACAAAAGTAAATAGTTATTTTATTGATTATATTTTATTATAAACCTTATAAGCGTATGAAACTTTATTATCATTAATTTAATCTACAGGCGATTCATTTTCAAAAGAGTAATTTGTCACACATACAATTTATAACCTAGTTTATTACTAACTTATCTAAATTAAATTTTGAGTTCTCAGCGATCCGTCAAAAAACTTGTCTGCAGACTCCATCAGCGCCACGTGTATACCCCTCAGGGCAGTTTGAAGGCACCGATACAACATTGCGGCTTGTTAATGATGGTGTATCTTCACTTTGATTATCTTGTACCTCTTTAATTTCCTCCTCTTCAACTTCGATGGGCTGATCTACATTCTCGTTGTCTGCCATCTCTGTAAGCAAATAGATACCTATTATTTAATAAGTCTATGCTTACCAGAAGTGCTTGTGAAGCAAGAATATTTCAAAAAGGGAACAAGAAAATAAATAATAAAAAGTAGCGGTGATCAAAATACTGATTTGTATCGAATTGCTGAAATCGATAAGTGAAAGAAATGTGAATGAATTGTCTCCATACAAAATATTACACTCAACTTCTTTACTTTTTTGTGTTTGGTTTTACGCGAGTATTATACATTTAGAAATTAAAAACTTTTCAACGGATTTTAAACGCGATTTATTCATTATATTATTAACCCGACGTTTCGAACAACGTTCTTTACTTTTTCTATTCTTTGATCATGTTATGTAGTAAAAACATTTCAGTAGGTAGTTAATCTATGGGTCGCGGAGGAATTCTAACAAGCCCCCGAGGCCCCTTCACTTATGTGGCTCGACGGAACACAGTGGGGTTTTAGTCGGTAGGAATCCGACATAACCCACGACCTCTTCCCCGGGGGCCGTGGTTATCTATGCAAGATTTCCCCACTATAAAAAAAAGGTAGTTAATCTATAGATGACCCAATATCCTTGAGAACTTGAACGTACATCTGTGTGCACTGTACGGGTTATATTCTGTATGATTACGAATTCCTATTTCCTCTTGTTATTTTTACAACTTCTATGTACAGCTCAAGGTAATTTAATTTGTGACAATGTAAAATTGATTTTATTTAAATTATTTAAAAGAAATGATCCGCTTCGGCTTCGCCCTTGGTAAATATATAACCATATACCCCGTACACGATCACATTATCAAACAATACAATGAAAATTTATGAAATCGGTCCATTTTTCACACTCTTCAATGTATAGAAGTATGAAATAAATTAACAACAATTTCCTAATATCAAACTAGAGTAAATTCATTGCAATAAATAAGACACTTACTATTAAGCTCCAGAAGTTTATCCGAATAACTCTAAAGAAAACAGTCTTCAGGCACTGAACGTCCAGCAAGGTAAGAATCGTAAGCACTTATGAATTCGAAATCTATGTTTCACAGTTTATACTAAAAGGCCAGTTCGATTTATCAATGTTTTCTAACAAAAAACTACGTCACAGCTGTATACACACCCAATCGACAGGAATTTTTCTGACTAATCTAATGATACGGTTTCTGGTAAGTAAATTACGAATTGATAAGTTATCTTTATTGGTTGTACCTTTTGGGGATTTAAGTCCAACACTTCAAAGGAACCGCATCATGAATATCGGAATAAATTTACTGCGAAGTTTAACTTGTAGCGCCTATTACGTATATGTCAACAAAATTGAAAGAAATATTTTAGTATACAAATATTTTACGTTATTATACGTTTATTTTACGTTAATTATAAGAAAATAGACTAAATATTGCTGTGACACTAAAGGAGGCCTTATAAGCCCTTCACAATGATTCAGTCGCAAAAAGGCTTCAATAGTATTATGTTATATGTGCTATAGACTTCAATCATACTGCTCCCTTAGGTTCATTCACGATATAAGGTGTAGACGGCGAAATAAATGAGTGGGGGAGCCGGAGGGCCATTTCATTTTCCTCACCCATCCCCGTCCATTCCTTTTTTCCAGTCGTCAATCTTTTCCTTCCCCTATTCCCCTTAAAGCTCATTCTCAATGACACTCCCACTGCGAATATTCATGGACGAATCATCAGACGAACCACCAGCTCAGTTGCCCGCTCTGTCATAAAAAAGGTATGTACATCGTAACTCTCGCTATACAGCATTGTCAATATTCATGGAATCGAATTATTCATGGAACACCTAATATGGGGTAAGGTTTCAAGGATGATAGGGAAAAATAAAAAAAAAGATTATAGAAAAAGAATTTGCTAAAAATAGCCAAATTATAAACCGATTGTTACAAACACATACTAAGAGGCGGATATTTATTGTAAGCTATATCTAGTTTGTCTAAGTATATGATTATATCCGCCTCTATAATTCCTCTAGTGACCGAATTCAGTCCGAGGAATATATAATAATCGCTTTTTATATTAGAAAGGATATAAAAATAATAACTAATCAAATGACTAAGATAGGTACTACTGAAATCGATAAGTCGAGTTAAAATGTTAAATTATTGAGGGTTTCTCCCATAGATATCTGCGCTTTCTTCAAAAGTGTTTAGGAAATATCTGATACCTACATATGTCTTTCATATGACGTAATACTGATATTGAAATTGTATAGGTTTAAATGCAATTGAACATTACCTCACATACGTTCCATAAAATTGATCGATCTTATTCGCTTTTCACAATGTCTAGTAGATTCCATATTATGCGACAACTATTTCTAAAAGTTCTAATAGTAAATTGGATTTCTTTTAGATTATTTTAATATATCTATTATACAATTACCCATACTTTTATTGGTTTTTTAAGGGTCTACAAATAATTTTTTAGAAATGGTAACTCGAGTGACGTTTTATAACTTAATTTATTACGCAGATACTTCCAATCGCAAGGCTTGCTTTCTGCTTGCTCATCAGATTTATATGTATCTATATGTTTGAATCACCTGAACACAATGTAAGCACTACTACTTCCATGCTACCCTATTTGTTTCAGGGGTAGGTAATATTCAGTACCAGTTAACAGTATAATCACAAACTCTAAATAAAACCAGAGAAAAGCGTCTTAAAAAATTATATTTATCTCAAATGTGACTGACTGAAATATTGATCTAACAACGCACTGCCCAAACCACTGGTCGGACTGGACTGAAATTTGATATGCAGATAGATATTATGATGTAGGCATCCGCAAAGAAACAATTTTGAAAAATTCTACCCCCAAGGGGATAAAATAGGAGATAAAAGTCATTACTATGATAATTTATTTTGACCACGCGTGCGAATCTGCGGTCAATTGTTAGTTTTTATATATAAACTAACAATTGACTGCAGATTAAAAAATTTAAGTTGAAAAAAAAATAAACATTTAAATGAGATTAGAATGATACATTGTTTTTTATTCATATTATTTATTAAAAAATAAAAAAAAGCTTACATTTATGTTAATTCATACGTGCCGTAATAAAAGAACAGCTTCTAACTTAATAATACTGTAACTCATCATTAAATAAGTAATATTAACTTCTAAATAAAATTGATACAAAGTAACACAAAATACGCAATTAAAATGTCATACAACACAACACAATTATATCTTAAGATCAATGCACCAAAACTGTGTTTTAGATAAGATAATGAACAATTCTCAACCGTCATAATGAAAATTGATTTTAATCACATGATCTTAATAAACGAATAATGAAAAAATATTAAACATAATTTAACCGGTGTGCAATAATAATAATTATTCGGGATCGAAATATTATATAGGACATATTTTTTTAAGTTGAAAGCTAGAGCTTTATTGGATTGGTATACTATCAATTGTGACATTCAGATATTAAAAAACTTGTCTGCATACTCCATCAGAACCTCTGCTATAACCTGGTGGGCAGTTACCAGGTACACTAATTGCGTTGGTAAAGATTGGTAGTTGAGGTGCGTCTGCAGCAGAATCGTTCTCTTTTTGGCCAGATGTATCCTTTTCTTCTTGTTGTACTTCCTCCGGTTGTTCCACACATTCTGTGTCTGCCATTTCTGGAAGAGATACTTTGCTATTATCCCTACAAATGTTTGTTATGCATGCATGTATATACTATGCGTATACAGTACCAGCTCGCAAAAATAATTATTATGAATATGAACTCTTAAAACATCAACCAAATGATATGATCGTCATCGGTTGCAAAAAAGAAACAAAATCTATCTTCTTTTAATATCGATTATTTAAAAAAAGAAATTTTACGTAATCGAAAATATACGCAGATAAAAAAACATTAATAAATCTCAAGAATTCGTCCGCAATTGATCTAATAATTAAATAACAAAAAGCAAACACAATTTCTATAGTTAAAAATCGAAGTAGCTGTACCTGTACACACAACTGTGGTTATTTTTTTGTAAAAACACTCAAAAAACTTATTGAATCAACAGTTGATTTTGGATATCTTCTGCACTAGACACGACTTATCAGGATGAGTCCGAAAATACGTATGAGAAACAACTTCACGCACTATATTTATATGTATTTATCAGTCAGCTTACTATATCCGTGTTCTGAATCATACTTAAGTCTATTGATTGCATATTTATGCAATAATACGTTCAGTTATATGTTCAGGTTTTCAAATATTACGAAACTAAAAAGTTCTAGAGTTACGCAAAACATTATTCCGTTAAGAACCCACGGATGTACTTATTTTATAAAGAACATTTCAAAGCGCTATATATATTTAAATATTATTGAGAATAATGAATTAATACTTTTTACATAACAATCAATGTAATAATTGACATAGAGAGCGTAGATATAACAATGAACTTACTTTTGTTATGTCATTATTTGGAATATTTTTAAGTTTGACATCTCTTCTACAAAAAAGTAAGGGACAGTTGCCAAAAATTTTTCACGAGTTTTGGACATTTTTAGCTAAAATAAAAACAATTCTGAGTGCATTATGCTTTATGTTAATATACTACTCATTTGATGAAATGAAAAAAGGTGTTAGTCTAGAAAAGGTGATTTAAATTATGCTTGACAATAAACGTTGTGTTATTTAAAGAAATAGAAATAGCGATGTAAATGTACTATAATATCATAAAATGCAGAGTTTGTTTGTTCGGTTGAACGCGATAATCTCAGGAACTATTGGTACGATATGAAAAATTCTGTTGTTGTTGGATAACTCATTTATGAGGAAGGCTTTAAGCTATGTAACATCAGGTACTACGTGGGTAAAACCGCGGAGCACAGCTAGTATAATATAAATCAAATAATAGAATATAATCCTAATCCACATAGTCTCCTTACTGAAAGTCCAATATTATGCATATTTTATAATGTAGTGAACGAATTATTCATAATAGCGCAAAAATTCCCTTTATTTGGTATGGGCTGTTAGAAATTTTCTATTAAATTAAGATGGCTCCACTTCTTAAAATTCGTAAAATTTTTACTATAGGTATCTCTATGGAATAAATTGATACATTATTTATCTGTTTGTAAGTTCGGCAGTGAGACCTGACTGCTGAAGGTGGCTGGCCCCATTTTTATGAACTTTTTTGCATGTCTTGAAGCCAAACCTAGTTTAACCAAAAAAATTATTGTATTGTCTATTTAAAGAATAATACTTCCCGTTACAGATAAATGGCACTGAAGTAATTTCAAATGCGAATAGCAAGACTTCTAGACGTAATCTGTCCAAGTAAAGTATATTTTTTTAAATGTTTGTTATTTATTATAATTATTATGACATAATAAATAATCTTGTACATTAAAATAAAGAATCAGCACGATTCTCTTAATTTGGACCATAAATATTTCAGAACCCAGTCACAAAACAAAAGAAGACTGATTAAATTGCCAGAGCAAGTGTGCGAACATTATCAAATTATAATAAGACCAAAACTCCATAAAAGCAGTTCTCTATCTGATCTCACGCCACACTCGAGTGACTATTGTGAGTGCTTGTTGTTAGTATTGCACTTGCCTTATGTTGTTAATTATCTCTTTACAGTAGGTATGACTGTATATTACTCATGCCGAATGAACATTTTAGCGTTCGATTTCTTTACCAGAAAAAACAGTTGTTTGTGCAAACAAAATCGACGATATATCAATATTTACAACAATTCTGGGGACACACTCGAAAAATACTCTAGATGTTTAGCTGAATCGTCTTATATGTCGTGGAATTTTAAAAACAAGTAAGTTTTTTAATAAGAAACTTATACATTCATAACCACTATATAGTTTAATTTGAACAGATTTATACATTTTGTTATTTAAAATAAGAAAGATGAAGAAAAAGATCGAGATGTCTCCTGAAACGTACGCTGCAAAATTTGCGGCTGACTTTACATACTCTGGCGACCAAAATGCATCATCGTATGCTGAAAATTCCAGGTACGATGATTTACAGATTCGGTGAAAATAAAAAATAACTATTTAAAATATCAATAATTCGAAATATAATAATTTAATTGTAGCACGAGTAGCACAGATGATGCAACTCATCAAAAAATGCCGACATTCCCTTTTAAGCCGACCCCTAGTGGAAATTTAAAAGTTCAATCCAATCAGGTAATGCGATAATACTTTAAGATAATAATGTCGAATCAGAAATTATTTTATTAAAAGAATATAGGTAGTATTTCAGTCTTCAACAGTAGGAGTTTTATTAGCGGATCCAACACAGGCAAAGGTGAAAGTTAAATTTGAGGGTAAGACTACTGAAGAACTAGATGATGAATTAAACAATTTACTATCTGGTAATCACGATATGAACGTAAGTCATAAGTCTAATGTTATTTCACAAAGTTAAATACGAACATAAACGATTGATGATGATTAAACACATTCTTAATTAAAGGATGAACCTAATCTCCAATTACAATATGGTCCCAAAAAAAGTCCTAATACGCAACTCCACGTAAAAAATGTACTAGAAAGAAATATCAATGATAAGTCGCGTACTGAAACAAAAAACAAAGAATTGATCAGTATGGGATACGGGCAGGTGGAAGCCATAGACTGGACGCATGTGCAATTGCCAAAGAAACAAGAATTATTTCAAGAATTCTATCGCAGAGTGCATAACTTCATGTGGGTCAAAAGCAGAGAATTCGTTATTGATACTTACATAGACATAATAATAATGAAAATATATTTACAGTAATACAGATTGCATTGTACACATTGGTCGTGAGGAATTCCATTGTCATTATATGGTACTACAGATATATTCGTCATTCTTCAACACAAACACTCAAAGGGAAATAGAATTACCCATTGTAAGTAAACTTTTAAACATGAAATATGTTTGAGGAAAATATAAATTTTAAATGGATTGATTTTGTTTAAAATTAAAAATCTCTATTATGAATTTCAGAGTAATGTTAAACCAGATGCCTTTCACACTATATACGAATGGATGATATTTAGCGGGTCAGAAAGCAATAAGTTGTTGAAAAGAGATAATGTTTTAGATCTGTATTCTGCTGCTCAGTATTTAGCAATAAAAGGTACATACAAGCACATAAGCAGTAGATATCTTATATCTTTAAACGAGCAATTCTTGTGTATATATATATATATATATATATATATATACACAATTATTATATTATAATTTAGTATATAGGGGGTTTCGGGGGCGATAAATTGATCTTGCTAGAAATCTTTTTTAGAAAATGTCATATTCGTGTTTTATCGACTTAAACTTACTTTTTAAACAAATAGGAGGCGTTTGAGTAGTCCCCATTTATTATGACTCTTCCTGACATCTATTGGCGAATAATAATACTATAAATGCGAAAGTTTGTGAGGATGGATGCATATGTATGTGTGCGTCTGTTACTCTTTCACGCAAAAACTACTGAACCGATTGCAATGAAATTTGCTTCGTAGATAGCTGGACAACTGAAATAACATATAGGCACTTTTTATACCGATATTCTTACGGGATACGGACTTACGCGGTTTCAACCGCGGGTCACAGCTAGTGCAGGTAAATAAGCAAAAATTTCGAAAGTAATCTTAAACGTTTTCTACCAAGACAGATTTAGAAGACCAATGTTGGTCGTTTATGGAAAACGAGACTATTTTTAATGAAGATGCGGCTTTTGTTTTATATAGAAAAGCAAGGATCAGGAACATGACTTCTGTTATGGAATTGATGGTAACAAAGACTTGACTCTATATAACATTTCAATCGGCTGAAATTTGGGTTAGATAGAGATTACGGTTAACTCTATTACTTTCTTTAACTGCAATTAGTCTATAAACATAGGTATTGTTCTTAAAGCGAATACGTCATAATTTTCTCTTGCGTAGCGACCAACCCCTCCTCGATTTACACAAGATCGAGCGCTGAATATATTTTCTTCAATGATTTTTTAAGATTTGTGAACGAAAATACTCTTATAAGTTACCTCTAATTAAAGGTGCGCCGAGTCAAGAGATTCTTTTTACCACTCGTTGCTTCAAAGGATTTTCTTAAATTAGAAGCTGAAGAGATATTGACCTTTTTAAAGTCGGATTATATCTGTGTAACAAGGTAAAAAATATCACAATTATTCAAATGCATATTATTCTAGTAAACAATAATGATACAGATGATATTCGTTGTCAAATCGTATCTGTATACAATTTTGAAGCAGAAGTTTATTGTGGTGACAATGATAATTGTATCTGGATAGATTTTTGGAGAATCGGATTTTCTTTGTATTTAGTGTTTCAAGAAGGAATAATTTACAATTTATCGAAACCTTGCGAGCGACTCTTTCTTTTTATTCAGTGAAATTGAGGTTCTAATGGCTGGCGTAAGATGGCTATACGGAGACTGGAATCTTCGAAAACGCTTTGCTGTAGATGTGATGCGGTGCGTGCGCTTCGGCCTCATCTCGCCCTGGCAACTCGTCGACATTAAGAGAAACCCGGAGAATGCTGAGATATTGGAAATTGTGAATGATTCAGAAGTTCAACAAATGGTCGACGATGGACTGGCGTAAGTCATTAACTTACTGTGTGTGTGTACAATAATACATAATATTGGGTCATCTATTCTATCACAAAATATTTCATATAATACGTATAGTATTGTGATAGTACTTTTATTTGGATCAGTTGTCGAATGTATAGTGAAATACAGGAGGTGATTAAATTTTTGAGTTTTAGCAATCCTTACCTTTACATTTATAACATTTGTACTATATGGGAAAAGACTTTACATATTACTTATTTATATAAATATATATATATGAAAATGTAATAATAACAATAAATTGTTATTATTACATTGTAGGAAAACAAACGAAATTTTATTAATTTATTATTGCATAAATTTTATATAAATATTACCGTTACGTACTGAAGTTATTGATTATTTCTTTCTGCAGATACGTTATCATAAAATATTGGTATGGCAACAATTCTAAAAACTATTATCATTGGATTGATGTTTTGGGTTTATCTGAGCCAACGGAGAGAAATTGGATAGGCGAAGAGAAGGTTCATATTTAACTTATTTCAGTTTCTTTGTATTTGTTGGTATTTTTATGTACATTTATAATAGCGCTATTTTTTCCAATTTGGAATTAATTTTATTAACTCTTTCGTTTTGAACCGACATTTCGTTAACAAAGGAGGTTCTCATATTTAATCATTTTTTTGGTTTTGATACTCGATAACTCAGTGGGTTTTTCACGAATTAATGTGATTCATTTTGTTTGATAGAAAGTTATTGTCATTTGGTACCGTTTTAGGATTTGAAGAGTACGTTATCCCTAGGGACGTCGGTGACATTTTATTATAGAAAGAATTCTGTAGAATTTGAAACAATATCTACTATTACTTTTAAAAACCTTTGTTATTCCATACTAAATATAAATATCGCTTTACATACATATGCGAATTAGTTGGATATAGGTTATTTTTGAGTACTAACGCGTAAGCTATTCTACGAAGTTGCGCGATTATGGCGTAACCGATAACATACACAGAAACATATCAGGAAAATTAATATTATTCTCTGAATACGTGTTTATTGTCTGGTCCATAGAATCATGTGACGTACAAGGAGTTTCTGAAATATCTGGAACAGTTCATGGTGCCGAAAAATCAAATGTACCAACAGATGGCTATGATGCAGCCTCCAAGGAGGAGTGAAGATGGGCCTGGTAATAATATTGAGAATTGCTTCATACATACAGGATAGATAACACTTACAGTGGGTATTTTAGAATACATTTTAGGCAATTTATTGGCACTAGCAAATGTTCCGATTATCGTGTTCCAATAACAAACCGTGCAAATATATATAGGGGTACCAAAGTGTGTTAGGTAAATACCATTGAATAGATAGCGAATAAAATAAACATAATGAATATTTTTATACTAAACAAATACTCAATGCCGTCAGACGTTTTGCCATTAAACAAATATAGTTAAAAATTTCCGGACGTGATATACCTACAACGCAATCTTTCAACAAACTAAGCAACATTTAGGAAATATAGGAAATATAGAAATATAGGAAATGTAGGAAATATAGAAAAAATTTACGCATTCTTTAAATACACACTTACATTTGGCCATTACCTCCTATCAATCAGTAATATCTCCTATTCATGTTTATTGAGCTTAATCAAATGAAAATTAAAATTGAATGAAATATGAATGATGAACTAAATTATTCAGGTAGTTTTCGAGGAAAGGATCAAGATAAAATGGATATGAGAAGACCGAAATTAGAGTTTCCCTCACCCGCCACTTTGATGGGATTTACGGATAAAGAGAAGTTTCCAGGAATGAGTGACCTTTTTAATAGAAAGGTAATTGTTTGTTTCTTAATAAGTTATTTACTCTATGTTTCTTGTTTAAACAGGTAGGTAAGGTTCATTTTAAAAAATGATACGTTTTGAGCAGCTTAGTGATTCCGTAATAAATAATTTCAGTATTTAATAATAAAAAAAAATATTCGGTATAATATTATTTATTTGTTTTTTGAGAATTTTAACCCTTATTTGTCCTAGATCCTCTCAATAAATATGATAAAAATATAACTATCAAAACAGCGACCGTTTAATTACTAATACATCGTTTTGTGCATTAACCTTTTCAAACAGCTGATACAATTAACTGAAGCTGAAAAAAACTGTTTTGTCCCCATGGCTCATAAGGTCAAATCTAAAAATAATGTTTCCTCCAAATTATACGTGTTTTTTCAGATACAAGACGGCAGCAGTCCGTCAAGATCACCACCGGCAACAAGATCGCCTCCGCCTATGGAGAGCAATGTTCCTACGCAAACCACATTACACGAGTCCACAAATAAACCTGAAGCAGATAGAAAACAGAAGCCAACAATAGATGTAACAAAATTATAATCAATCTGCATAAAGCATACATCTAAGACTAACTGATATTTACTGTTGCCTAATTTTACGTTTTAGTAATAACAACCAATTCTGCACTTACAATTGTATCAAATTAGGATATAAATACTAATAATATAAACACCTCACTGCTCCCTTAGGAATATCGGAACACGCAAGATGTTGTAAGTCGTAACCAGTATTGTCAAAAGGAAATTCATCAAATACACGCCTGCGATATTAATACTCAAATCGTAATTATGTATTTTTTCCTTTTTTTTTGTTTGTTCACTTGTTCTACCTGTAAATAAAAAAGCATTAACCAAGTACTAGCAGTAAACTGTGCTTTATGTTCATTATTGTTAGTAATTGTTGTTTTGTAGACAGGTCAAATTTATGATCCGCCTGAAAAAGATTCTACGGAAGAATTACAGTCGACAAACAGCGATACAAGTGACACGATTGGATCCAGCGTAACTGTTAATGTAAGTGATATTACTATAATGTGTTCCCGCAGTCCCATGAAAAACAGCGCGTCGGAACATAAAGGGGTTTTAGAATCCGACATAACCCACGACTCTTTCCCGGGGGACATCTTACAGGGTTGGGAGGTGGGTACTTATCCAGCGGAGGTGGGTATCTTATGTAAGATTTCCCCACTTAAAAAAAAGAACAAAAGTGATATTACTGTCTTGTCGTATTTAATAATAAACGGAGAGCCTCTGGTGCAAATAAGCCAGTCGTTTGTTTACAGGATACAAGGAAGAGCCAAAAGAGACATAGCGTAGCTGCTTGTTACTTGGCTGCGGCTTTGGCAAGCAATAGAAGGTAACAATTTATTAAGTACACGTCACATAATACGTGATGACAAAAAGCTATTGTTATTAGTTGTACTATAAAAAATCTTACATTATACTTAAATTACCCTTTCATATTTTGTCAGATATTAATCGGTTGATATCCTATCATCGACAACTTACCCTGTGGTGGTTAGTTATGTTTAGTACCGTAATATGCAATTCATGATGACGAGATATGTTTCTTGAAATAAATAGCAAGCCAATGTTTCATAAATTAAATTTACAGAGATTCTCAAAACCCTGAACGACGCCCTCAAACAAGCAATGCAACTCGCCCAGGTGTAACGACACGGCCACTGACATCCCAAAATATAATAAGTCCTGAAGCTTCTCTATTCAATCAGTCAAAGGAATCGCTTGCTAGAGCTAATATGTAATGCGTAATATCTTAATCTTATTTATTTCTTACAAGTGCATTAGACACATTTATAAACAAAAAGCAGATGAATACTTCAGAGAATTTCATTTATACTCGATTTCATGTTTACTTATTTGAACACACATGGATAAAATATTCCTCGAAATCGTATGTTACATCAGGTTATTTGTGAAAGAATTCTCCGCTAAGAACGTTTTCCGGTTGTCCTTGTATGATATACACGAGTCTCTGTTCATAGGAATAAATTGTCAACGTCCATACTGGGTCCATCCAATAAAAATTATATCATCGATGGGTCTCTTTTCAATTGGGATCGTGAGACTGTCCTAGTGTTCGGCGGGATCGATCCACATACTTCGTATGGTGTGACAGGCAACACTGGGAAGGATATTTACAGGTCTTTTGTCTATGTATATTTATTTTAAACACTATTATATATAAGATTAGTACTTATTATTCTGTGCTATTACTTCCCAGGTTTGCAATTAATAGTGCATTGTAAAACAGAGAATTTACTCTGATTTATTGATATTGCGTGATATGAGCTTTTGTACATTATGTTTGTTTTTTTCAGTGCCATAACTTAGTATTTGTAAATTACACAGTATTAAGCAGAATTTGTATCGGGCTGTTTTTAAAAAGAAACGGAGATACACACATATCCTTACAAACTTTCGCATTTATAATGTTACTAGCTGCGCCTCGCGGTTTCACCCGCGTAAATCCGTATCCCGTAGGAATATCGGAATAAAAAGTTGCCTAAATGTTGTTCCAGTCTACGTACCAAATTTCATTGCAATTGATTCAGTAGTTTTTGCGTGAAAGAGCAACAAACACACACACATCCTTACAAACTTTCGCATTTATAATATTAGTAGGAAGTAGGATATTCCTTTTAGCGGCATTTGATTTAAAAGTTCATTTTTAAGTCTAGAAATATAATAATTTATAGTATATCATCTTTCAGATTTGATCCAGTAACCAATGCTTGGGAATATGTAGGGGAGTTGCCCGAACCGAGACATCACCATTCGGTTGCTTTTTTACGTGGTCGGGTTTTTCTTGTCGGTACGTATTACATATAATATTTGCTGAGCATAAACATTTGCTATATAAACAATAATAATTGCTCAACGTACAACGTATTTGACAAAGTCTATTGACCCATCCACACATGATTCAAGACCCAAGAATCGGTATTACTAGTCATTGTAAATGTGTACTCTTAAATACGTAATTTTTTATTTGCAAAATTTTATAATATAACATTTTCGGAGGGACTCTTAAAAACATATTAATTTATTTATGTTTGACTCTCTTCTAAGGACGTGTAGATTTATAGATTTTTCTTATTGAACCAATTATATCTATGTGTTTGAAAATTGATGAACTGTATTACTCTATCTACAACATAATATACACATATAAGTGTCTATTAAAGGAGTTTTTCATGATACTAAATATATACTAAACGTAAAATGTATATATATAATAGGTGGTGCTGACCCTCGCGAAGACGATTTGCGTGGTAAATCTGTGGTCGTATCAACAGTATGGAGCTATGAACCGGTCACTAGGTCTTGGTACAGTGAATCAGGACTTGCAATACCAAGGAAAAACTTTGGTCTGGTTGTTCATAAGATGGCTTTATATGCAATTGGAGGGCAAGATAAAAAGGGCAGGTTATATACTTTTGAATTTTCCGTATTGCGGTCAATATTTCTTTTGAAATTGTTATTTTAGGTATCGGCCGTTTGCTTAGTATTTGCCGATCAGATTATGCTAATAGTAATAATAATTTTGAATAAAACAAAGGGCATAAAATATTCAAAGCGATCCTATAAATAAAAATGACTAAGTGGTGTCCTATTCAGTTATCAACCCTAAATATACATTTAGGGTCCATCTCTAAAAGCCTTACTTTTAACAGTTCTTACAGTTATAGACCATTGAAGGTTGCTTACAGGTGATTTAAAGGTTGATTCGTTTCAAGAAATGCTTTCGTTTTAATATAAATGTAATCCTTCTTATAATGTATTATAACATCTTTCTTTAATAAATGTCTTTTAAAATATGCTTTTAAATGACTACACAACGTGGTAATTTACAGAGTATTAAGATCAGTAGAAAAGTTTGATCCAAAGACGGGATCCTGGAGTGAGGTGCGTTCGATGGGAGTAGCGCGGATGGCAGTGGCAGCGGTCAAATACAGAGAGTACATCTGGGTGGCCGGGGGCATGACTGGCGAGAAGAAGAAACCCGTCTGCAAGATTGTGGAGTGCTATAATTCAAAGACAAATGAGTATGATCAAGTTGGAAACTCAAACATTTATTTCCTTAACACGACTTATTCTAGAAGCTCTTTTGATTCGTCATTATGTAGCAATAAAGAACACCAGAGAGTTGTCCTACGGTTCTTAAGCGACAACTTTTAATTTAAATATTCTTATTTATACGAAAGTTGTGAGGATGGATGTTTGTGTATGTTACTCTTTTACGCAACTACTGAACTGATTGCAATGAAATTTTGGTACGCAGATAGCTGGACAACTGGAATAACACATAAGCAACTTTCTATCCCGATATTCCTACGGGATACAGACTTACGCGGGTGAAACCGCGGGACGCAGCTAGTTGTTGATATTTGATAATTATATTTTACGTTATTTTGTAATAATAATGCAAAGAAAATTTAACGGTTTATTTGTTTGGAAGTTTATCCTACTCTCAGTAACGGCCTCAACAATTTGATGAAAACTAGTTGATTTAATTATTATTTAATTCTTAAAGCATATTAAAGAACCTATACTATTCATAGGCAATTATACTTATATATTTTTCGCTTGCATTTCAGATGGACGGAAATTCACAGCCTTCGTTTCCCAAGATGCTTCGCTACATTATTTTCCATGAATGACAAATTGTATATAGTAGGAGGAGCTGGGAAAATATCAGATAAGGTATGTTAATATTTAATTTATAGATAATTATACGTATTAACATAAATATAATATAAACATACATTCAACAAACATTTTCAATATTTACTCTGTAGGCATTTACACATATTATTGCACTTACATATAAATACAGATTGAGTAATATACATTATGCAATAATTCTACCATTAAAACATATGAAAAATTGCTCTACAATTTGTGGCAGACACTTGTCTCATATTACAAAGATCAAGCTGGAACAATTATGGGAAAGAATTAAGATTAAGCAGACAGTTAGCCCAAGAATTAAATGTATTACCTAAAGCACATAAGCACATTATAATATCACCTCCATTTCATACAAGGCCTGAAAGTGATTAGCGATAATAATGGAACATGCAATGTTTGCCTAAGGCTGGTTTAAATCGACCATATATTTAAAAATTGTATATATTTCAATTAATTCGCTTTGGTACTTCTTATAATGGCTTCAATATTAATTTGTTTTTAATAAAATGAATAGGACAAAACACCAAGTAGTGTTGGAGACATTGATGTATGGGATTGGAAGGACAGACAGTGGAAGCAAGAAACAGAAATGTCCATACCGAGACACGGACACGCCCTCGCGTATTTGGGCACACAGCTCATTATAATTGGTGAGTAATCATTTTTGATTTGAAATAGTTATTTACTTTTTGAATTATCTTTTCCTAGAAGAAAAGAGGTTGATTTCATTTTTGTAACAACAGTTCATTATACGCTACAAGATCAAGGCAAAAAAGGCAATAGCTGTGGCCTTTTTTTGTATTTAACGCCTAATTTGAAACACTGATTTTAAAATGGAAAGTCATATATTACTAGGGACTTTACAAAAATTGTTTTTGAAATATTATATGCTTAAAATAAAACTTGAATAAATCTATACACTTAATCGATTTGAGTCATTTTAACCAAAATCTATTTCTGCAGTACTATTTTCAGTCTACACGTGAGGCGAGAGTGTTTCTAAATTATTAAAATATGCAATGGAACATTTTGTGCGAAATGACAGCGTTTGTTTAGATTGTGCTAATTTATATTTGGATAATAGCAACAGCACCTACGCAGCTTCTTGCTGGTGGTTATAATAATATTTTGCATTTAAATAAATGTAAGTAGGTAAATTCGATTCGGAGTCAAGTGAAACTATTGTTAAAGTATGCTTCCACTTAAATTGTGATTCCTATGTAAATTTAATAAGTATTACTAAGATAGTGTTACAATGGCATAATATATAGTTATACCTATGTTTAATGTACTTAGGGTACGAAAGCGAACATACTTATAGTATGATCACAAATAATATTAGTCTATTATGATATTGTCTATGCTCATGTACTTCATTTAAAAATCTTCTAATTCAGACATTTGCCAAATCTTTTTTCTCAGGTGGTGTAACAACGATTTATATGCGGGCCCTTAGCAACGTGGAGTCATTTTGCTGTGAACGTAGGGCCTGGATACGCGGAGTAGCCTCGTTACCATCACCTCTGTCTGGTCACGGCGCAGTCACTCTGCCCCCGGCGTCTCTCATGTGAATGCTCTAACTGCAGTACGAATTTTGATTGATGTACGTTGGTAAATTGTTGTGAGACTGTAAATTTGTTGTGTCTTGTTTGAAAAAAAATTATTAAAAAATTGTCCAAATTGTTAATGTTGTGGTGGAATTGTAAATTATGTACGTAGTGATGTAGGTACATGACTAGTGAATAACAGTGATCTCAGAAAGAGGCAATCAATAGAATATGGCATGGCATATTACGCGAGTACAAACTTTTTAAAATTTGTTAGTTTATAATTAAGGAAGTTTTTAAATTGTAAGAATTACGAGCGTCTCAATTTAAGATGTATCTATTGATGTCTTTGGAATTAAATATAAATTCTTGTAAATAATGTATAATTTATTCTTGTTGTAACATAGTTTTCAATAAAGTGACAAAATTTATACGCGTGGTATTACTTCTTTTCAAATCTTTTAACCAGAGATGGATATGCTTGAAATGTCCTTAGAAGAGAAACATCATTTCTCAGTTACCATATTTTCCTTTATCTTAAGTTGCATTTTAAGTACAAAATTACTTGTAGAACAGATAAACTAATAATATTACTTATATACCTTGTAGCTTTAATCTAAATAAATTAGACATTTTATGCATTACTATGTTTACAAACCTTATCCATATTGAAATGCGAGAGTGTTTCTTGTTTCTTTCATTTCCTTTGAATATGTCGGTGAAGCCGCGGGCGGAAAACTTGTTTATTATACTTGTTTGACTTGGCATATAAAAATAAAGATAAGTCATTTTTTCTAATTAAACCTTTATTAATAAGATAATAGAATACAAATACAAATAATTTGCGTATACTATAAATACCTATTTTAATAACATAAACTCATTAACCTTTAACTCTTATACAAAAATACAGACACCAAAATCTGTAGGTAATTAAAGCTTTAGTTTCCTTATTGCCGAAATAATTATATAATACATTGTTTTCAGCATACAGCGTAGAATTTTATAATGCCACCTGAAGGGAAATAAATTTAAAAGTATATTATTATAATTAATTCCAAAATAACCTAGCTTATACACGCAATTACGGCGCATCTCAAAAAATATCCATATGGCTACTTATGTTATTGAATTTCCTTTATTTTCAAAAACAAAAATCTTTTTTTCTTTGAGTAAATATTCTATCTACAGTAATAATTAGTTTCTCTTCAGTTGGTATTACAAAATTCCATGCTATATATCATTACTTTTTTTACGAATGCTTGCTAAAGACAATGCGATATAATTCGACCATCATTTGTCATGTTTTTTAACAAAGTCATTATTTTCAATCCCACACATCCCGGCAAATACCCGTCGCATCTCTCTTGTATCCGTTTTCACACGGCTCGGAGAATTTGAAAAATAGAGGATTGTTCACAGGAACAAATCGGTTTAATTTCACGTTGAAGAGTACGTTCTGAAAGCAAATGGATTTATTTATTTAATACTTTATTGCACACACAGAAATATAGAGCACATAACATTGAATTTTCACTGTATAAACTAATTTTAACCAATACAATACAATAATAGTATGCATCCTTTTTGGTGACCATAAATATATATTTTTTTTATGAACGAAAAACATACAGATGGCGGTCTTATCACTAGCGATCTTTTCGAGAGATATTTATTCATGGATAGTGATACGTGGAGTTTACTATAACAGCGTGTTAACTGTGGAACCATAGATGCCTAATCCAATGTTTTGTTATTTTTTTAAAACAGTTATCGAGGTCGTTCCTCGTTATCATAATCATATGTACAATAGACTACACAGACCGTTATCGGATATTATCTTTTTGCATTGCAATAACAATCAACAACATTTGTAATTTTCCCTTGTTTACTTTTGAACAACAAGATGCTGATTGAAGAATTGATTTCGACTGATTTTTGAAGATGGCTAATATACATTAGTAGCTTTTGCCCGCGGCTTAACACTTAAAGTTTTGAGTAATGTAATATATATAAACCTTCCTCTTTTATCACTCTATCTATTAAAATCCCATCAAGTTTCGTTGTGTAGTTTTAAAGAGCTAAGAATAGGTATATACATACATATACCACAGATAATATAATACTGCTTATACTATTTAGTAATAATAATAAATAATAAAAATTATCTTTATTTATATATTTTTATGTTGTTTTATGTTGTACTCACCATAGGTATAACGTCTCCATTTTCTATGTCCTCCCAGGTAGTTTTATAACCAGGATGAATATTTCTCCCGTAAACACTTGCGAAAAATACAAAAACAACTACAAAACACACAAACAGTTTCATTTTAAATTCGATATCGTATGTTTTTTATAATAAATGTATTTAACAATATTTTACAAGCGAATATATAAAAACAATTAATTCAGAGTCTCGCCAGTGAACGTTGCAAAATGGTTGACGGATTTTATTTTGCCACCCTTTTAAATGATAAAATCTTGTTATCTGTTTACCCAAAGAATTCTTGCGTCATAAAACTGACGTAGAAGAGCAGCTGCGACAAGCCGTCTGCTTGTTTTTCCAGTAACGTGAATGCGTAATTTCATTGAATTCATCCTTCCCGTTTGCAGTAAATATGTTGTTCAAAGAACATCATGTTGTTAAGATACAAAGGTTTAACGAAGATTTTTTATTCGCCTTGTGAGTTGTGTTGAATGTATATAATAAAATAACTTTTATAATAACTAAGAGAAAGCTCGGGGATTTCCGAAATACTCTTCAGAAAAAATTTGAATTTTCTAATCATTTAAAGAAAAATCAAAACATGTGCTCACCTCGCTAATGCTGTGGCGTGGTTTTTAATACCATAAGTAATAAAATAGACAATTTAGTTTCACATGGATACTAGGAAATGCCATTATTTTTTTATGGTATTTTAATAACAGTTTTTTTTATATTTATGTGGGTATGTCATAATAGTGCCATAATGTTTCGGTTGTAGTAGTTCTTCGTCGTATAACGCATTGAAGGTTTGTTCCCATTACTTCACCGGGAGGACATTCGGTATAATCTGAAATAATTAACATTTTCTTTTTAAAAATATAGCAAGAGTATTAGTCAATAAAGTTATGGTGAAGCTCATGTTATGTTATCTATTTCATATTAGTAAGATTTTTCCGTCAACTTTCCGCCAGTTTAGAGAACAAAATGTAATAAACTAGCTGCGCCCGCGGTTTCACCCGCGTAAGTCAGTAGTTACTTGCCTATGTGTTATTCTAGTTGTTCAGTTATCTACGTACCAAATTTTATTGCTATTCAATTCACAAGTTTTTGCGTGAAAAAGTAACAAACATAAACATACACTTACATCCATCTTCATAAACTTTTGCATTTATAATATTAGTAGGATGGGATAGGATTGGATTAGTAGGGTATAAATTGATATGAATAATGTGCCGTCAAACACACTAATTAATTGTGACCATGTCGCTATACTGAAAAAGATTATGGATGTCTGTTAAAGCGTGCAGGTCAACAGGTCTGAAGACTTACGTGGCAACATAACTTGTCATTCATTAAAATACATTGCTACTATACCTTTCTTTATTCATCTACTTCCTTCTGGAAAGATCGAGAAATTTCCATAATAAAAAATTATGCAATTCGTATTAAAAAATTTTGAAGTAAGCGAATGAGGAAAATAGTATTGAAAAATTTAGTTTCGAGTTTGATTTGTTAAATTAATAAAAAAATTTCAACATCATTCTACTCGTATTACTCGTATTCGAACTAAATTGATTACGATAACTGGAATCTATATAAATTCATTACATGATTACAACACTTAAAATCAGCAAAAAGCTTCAACTGCGCGTGCGAATTACATTAAATAATTCACAACTTCAATTTTTTATTGGAATTTTTCAATAAGTATTCATATATATAATACCTTCTACTTGTCTTTGCCCTTGTCTTTGTACTACTTCCCTTTATTTTACTTTAAAAAAATATCAATAAAAATTACTTAATTTTTTCCCATATTAGTTATGTCATTGATAGACATCCAAACAGACATCCATTATAATGTTTGTCCTATTTACCCTAAAGGATACGAATATTGACGTAATAAAATGCAAATACAAGAAAAAACTTATCTAATCATATTACATCAGTCATGTATTTTTCAAATATTTTCTGCTGGGTGTTTAAAACGAAAAGTGACGTCATCGGAATTAAATTTGTGTAAACGTTATACATATATTTTAAAGTGTAATTTAACAGTAATAATGTGTTTTTATATAAATTTACTGTAAAGATCTCTTACGATTTACATTCTCTAATAATTTAGAAACAAAAGACTATTGAATGGATTTTAAACGCGATTTATTTATTACTAGCTGTGACCCGCGGTTGAAACCGCGTAAGTCCGCATCCCGTAGGAATATCGGTATAAAAAGTGCCTATGTGTTATTTCAGTTGTCCAGCTATCTACGAAGCAAAATAGTTTTATTATTCACCAATAGATGTCAGGAAAAAAAATACGAATAAAATACGAATATGACATTTTCTAAAAAAAATTCCTAGCTAGATCGATTTATCGCCCCTGAAACCCCCTATATACTAAATTTCATGAAAATCGTTGGAGCCGATTCCGAGATTCCAATTATATATATATATACAAGAATTGCTCGTTTAAAGGTATAAGATATTATTAACCCGACGTTTCGAACATTTTACAACCTCCCCGTGACCACACTCGCTGTAATAAATACTCGCGTAAAATCAAACACAAGAAAATACTTTTAATTTTTAGTTTTATAGCATTGAAATGCTTTATAAAAAATACTACTGAAAATACTACTAATTACTAATTACTAAAAGAAAATACTACTGTAAAAAATAATAAGTTTAAATTACGTATGAAAGTGTTATAAATTAAATAAATAAAACACAAAAGTAGTGACAAATAACTTTATTGAAACGTATTGAATTTTTACATTTAGGGCAACAGTTTACTGAAACAATTATCGCCAATCCTATTGAGTCAGTTTGCTATTCATGTTCTTCTTGGGACTGTCCTGGGCTTCCGATTCTTTAATGTAACTTGGATACATCCACGACCGATCTAAAATACTGCTATCGTAAGTTATTCTTGGTGTACAGCTAAAATATATTGGCAATCCACATCCATTCCTATTAGACAGTGCACCATACGTTGGCCCATAAGGTCCATATACGTCTTCCAAGTAGGGCGCTGATTTGCGAACATATGGAATAGGCATCGTTGGTAAAATATTATTTAACATGCTGTCATGAAGAAGTCGCTCCCAAATATCCTCTTTCGATTTATCGGGTATAGTTCTCGTATATCGCTGACTATTTCCATCTGCATTCAAGTTTGCATGTTCTTGTGGTATAATTTGTTCATATTGTATTGAATTCGATTGCGAAATTGGCTGAAATGTGTCGGGATGAATTATATAATATCCATCGCGACTGTTCAGATTATTATTTAAATAATTATCTTCATAATATCCTTTAGGTGATATGTTCATTTCATCATTCAAAGCCTGGAAATTTTGTCGGGAAATTTCGTCGGTGTTAGCCGACCCTTGTCTTATTAAGGAAAGTGGTATCGGATCATTTGTTTCAAAATAATACTTAACTGCTTGAGGTTCTAAAATGTAGTTGTTGCACGGAACTGGTTTCTTCTGGATTCCACTAATTTCATGTCCACTCTTATCTTGTGTATCTAAAGTTCTTAGACTTTGAAACTGATTTTCTACACCGAATGCAAATATATTACAAATACTCATTAAAAAAACAATATTGATTACGAGAAACATCATGTATGTCGTGTCGCACAGTTCTATTAAAAATATACGAGTAGACACACTTTAGGTACCTAATGTAAATTTTCACAGCAAGCAATTATCATCGCAAAAGTTACTAGTGTCCGTTACTAGTATTCATTTGTCAACAGATAATTGCATAAATAACGAAATGAATACATATTTAATTTTTAAATATGTATTCATTTTGTTGTTAAAATGTTTCAAATAATATCTATCATACGATATAGATGATTGCACATGCATACGTCTAGCAAAACTAATTTCCATATAAATCTATGTATTTATATATATATATATACTCGTAGTATATATAAACATATAGTGTGGGAGAAGCCACTGGCTCTTGAGATTATTTAGTATCTTACTTGGCATTAATCTTTTAATTACTTACGCTATTTTCTAATAAAACAAATTTATTATTTGTTATTAAGATTAAGCATACAAAGTTCTCGTTCATATATAAAGTTATAAATCTAGTTAACACGGTACATTAAAAAATTATTATTAGCATAAATGCCCAGATTAAACTCATGTTCTGTGACGTGGGCATACAAAATACACCTACAAAAAAAAACGACTTGAATGTAAATGAAATGTCATTTATATGTATTAGTTGTCGGGATATTTATTTATTTATGTATTTGTTTATTAATTGTTATTATTTATATTTAATCGCTATATATTGTGTGCGGAAAAAATGCACAGGGTAAACACCCCATACATGTTCCCACTGCTGGGAGACAGGCCTCCTATGACGGTTTAAGCCATAATCCACCACGCTGGCCAAGTGCGGGTTGGCATATGTCACATGTCGTCGAACTTTTGATTCTTGGACAGGCCGGTTTCCTCACGATGTTTTCCTTTATCGTTTAAAACAGTGGTGATGTTATCTACATGTGCAGATAAATTGAAAAATCAATTTATTTCCTGCACGCTTGCCTGGTCTCGATCCCCGACTTATCGATTTTGAAGACCGCGGTTCTCACCACTGAGCCACCACTGCTTTGCAATACATTACATGATATTCGAAATCTGTGAATTGGTGTGTTGTTTAAAGCTTTGGACCTTTCCTAATAATCTTCACCTTAAAATCACTAAAATTACTATAACTTACATACTAACTATATATTTACATTTTTTGATCCTGTAACAATTAAAAATATACTTGTGACTTTTGATACTCAATAGAAAACAATGGAACTGAGATAAAACATGAAAATAAATAACAAGTACAAAAAATATTTCAAAATGCTTTATTATCTCTTTGTGATGTATTTCCATTTAAATTACTTAATCTAAATACAATTAAAGAATACACTAATTGTTCATTATGAGTTCAATGCCATGACGTGCTTTCTTTGGACCAACATGTTTTATTTACTTATCGTTCAAGGTGAGGTTAGTGAGAAGGTTTTGACATTTCCAGCTGGTGTCTCAATGTCTCTATTTGCATCCCTTTTAGTATAGAATCTCAAGTCATCACCTGATCTATATACAGGACTATTGTAGCCAACTGAATGAGACTTCGCCAAGCTTCCTGATACCACTGATGGGGAACAACTCAATAGTAGAGGAATTCCACATCCTCCGTTGCTGTTGGGAAATAGGCCAACTGTACCAGATCCACCCGGTGAAGGACCCACTAATGGCATGCTAGGGCCAAAACCAGCATGACGGTACCCAAATGGCGTAGCGTTTTTATCTAAAGCGTCTCGCATATGCATATACGAACTCGGTTGCATTGTAGCATCCCACTCGGATTCTCTACCACTTTCCTGAATATCTTCGTTAATCATTAATTCATGATTATTTCCTTGTGGGACAAATCTCCCCATTGGTAGAAAATGATGAGGATCGTCTTCGAAATGTATTTTGCCAGGATGATGATGGTGGTGAATATGACCAAGAGCAGCGTTTGGGTCTACTTGAGAGTCACTCCTGAATCTATCGCGTAGAGGCCAGCCACGCATCATATAAGGTTCCTGCGTGTTATAGTCATGTTGATTCCACTTTGACATACCGTCCTTTATATGAGCGGACGTGTGCAAATCGATAATGCTGTCCTGAGTTAGTTGTGCAGAATTATGTGAATTTAAATTGGTATAATAATCCTTTTCTGACATTTTGGTAGAAGGTCTGTTCAAATCAATAATACTATCCATTGGTAAATGTCCATGTGAATCAATAGATTGACTCACAAATCGCAATTTATCTCCTTCATGTAACATATCTCTATTATTTTTTCCTAGCTTTTGGTTTTCGAATGTCTCTGGTACTTTTCTAAATTTCAGATCGTCGTTAAAGTGTTGCTTTTCATGAATCATATCAACAACTTTGTGTGTGTTGGGAGAATGCGGAGCTTCCACTTTATCTGTAGAGTCAATAAAACCTGCAGATTTACCTATATTGTCTTCGTGAATTTTACGATCAAATAATTTTTCCGTCTGCTCACTCTCCACACTTCGTGCTTGACTTAAATCGCTGGGAGTAATTTTAGCGTCCTTTTCTTCTCCCTCACGTGATGTCATTAAATCATGTTCCATTGATTTTTCTGTTAATAATTGCTTTTCTTCATCTTCTGGAGCTTCTCTCATTTCAGTGTGATCTTTTAAAAGAACATCAGCTATCTTGCCTGTTTGCTTCTCAACTACGTTTTTGTCTTCATTCATTTCAGGGGTAGAACGTAATTCAGGATTTTCAACAAGTAACTGATCCTTCCTTAAATCCATAGTAGTTTGCTTTTCTTCGTCTGTATTTACTGATTTTTGTATTTCCCACTGTTCTAGTTTTTCTGACAACTTTTTTTCAGGTAAATCTGAAATGGTGGCTTCTTTCTTAATAAATGAATCTGCATTTTTTACCATAATTCTGCTTTCTGATGTATCTGTGTCTTTAATTTCTAAGTTATTAACATTCATATTTTTTAACTTTTCTTCTGTTTCTAGCCCAGTCTTATCAATAACTTCTGTGGCTTTAATTTTTTTTTCAGCTTCATCAGATACCTCCAGCGTTCCCTTATTTGATTCAAGATGTGATCGTTCCTCAGCACTTTCTAATTTTTTTCCTTTGTTGTTGTCAAATTTAATATTTTTGCTCATATCTAGATTTTCTGCGTTAGGGAGCTCTATGCTAGCATGACGGACATCTACAGAATCATCTGCTGCTTTAGGTGAGGAAATAATCTCCTTAGCTAAATTATCCTCGGTAACCGATTTTTCTTCTATATTTTTAGTAGATTCTAAATCATCATCAGCGTGCTTCTCTTGTTTAAGATCATATCCATCCTGAATTTTTCTTTCTTCATTTAAACTCATTTTACTGTTAATGTGATGCATTAAATCAGTTCCCTCTTTGTCAACCTTAAGATTGTCACTGGTTAAACCAACTTTTACATCTTTATTTTCGGTCGCATAAGTTTCCATATTGTCTTCTGGAATTTTTGCTTCTTTTCCATCATGATTTTCTATTTTCTTGTCTTCAGTAGATAAAATTGATTCTTCTGATTCCAATTTTCTAGCCTTAGATGTATCCAATACTTCACCTGATAACAAATGACTGTGACTGTGGTCGGAACTTCTCAGCGTATCTTCTATATTTTTTGCAATTTCTACGTTTTTCTGAATATTTTCTATGGCCTCTTTCCATTCAGCCATTCTTGTTTCTTCCGATTTTGAAGCGATATTCCAAAGGACAGGATCTTGATTGGAAACATTTTCACTTAAACGTTCTTCATGCTTTGGTTCTTCTGCTTTCTTGTTTAATTCAGTCTCCAGCTGCTCATCGTTATGGTGTTTTTGTGTCAATTTTGCGTTACGTTCTATTTTTTGTAGATCCCTTTGCAAACTTTCTACAGCTTCTTTAGCCATTTTCAAACTCTGTTCAACGTCGGTGTCATCAATATCTTCTGTGTGTAAGCTTCTCATACTATTCGAAGTCTCGTCATCGTCATCGCATAGCTTGAATCTGAATTGTCTTCTGCAATTTTGACGTGGTTCAGATTGAGCAAGTTCCTCGTCAGAATCCCGGTATATGTGATAACCGAATTTCTTTTTCACGATGATTGGTTTCCTGAATCCCGAATGGGATGCTTTAGCAATGTCCTCTGGTAAAGCTTCACTGTGCGTTTGTAGATCGGAAGATAAATCAGATGATGATTCTGGAATTGCCGATTTCCGATCCCTTTTAATGGTTTTTAATACACCATTAAGCCTGGATTCTTGATCAGTGCCATCTTTTCCCAAAAATGCTGGTCCTGCAGAGGCTATGGCTGCCAGAGCAGTAAGTAATATTAATGTCTTCATTCTCTGGCGTTGAACTGACTGTTCGAGATACGGTATAGCATTTATATTAAAATTCACAAGTATGAAATCGATTGATGAAGTACGAAACATCGAAACGTGCCTAACACACATGAGACAACGTGAACCATTTCGCTTTGGTAAACATTATTAAACATTAAGCTATGTACACATTTATTTTAATTAAAAGAAAAAAAGTAAATAATGAATATCATAAAACTTCACATTTACCGATGCATAAATGAATAAGTAATAAAAAAAAATACATAAAACGTATTAAACCATTTTACATATATAGTGTGTTAGATAATGATTAGATTTTATTTTCTTAGATTTTTCTATTTATTAAATTATATGTTTTATTGATTTCAGTTAGGTTTTGAATATTTTATGCTTACAAGTTAATATATATAATTTATATTTATTATTATACGTAAAATATTCAAATTTCAGTTTAGTTTAATTGCATGTATACATGCCTTTACAGTACGTATCTTTTAGTCGTCTATAAGATTTTAATTTTGTTATCCCTATTTATATTACGTATTAAGGAATAAAAAGGACGTCTTAATTTCTATGTACATATAACATTATTATAATAAATGCATTCAGCGGTGGACAACTTCTATGTATCGCATTTTATTTAGTACCTACGTATTCTCTTGACCACAATATTCCGGTAATAACAAGATGGAACAAACCCGTAGACTATACATGACTTGTCATATAGACAGCAACCAAATACTGCCCAAGAGGCAAAAGTACTGCACTAAAAACAGGTCATACTGTAACAATTAATATAAGTATAAGGCGATATACATAGGACTACTCAATTGTTGAAAGAGAGATAAATGTGTTTATAGGATGCAGTGTTAAATAGAATAGAATCGATGGCTTTTGATTATAAATTTTATGATGATTATATTGGTACTCATTATTTTAATATGGCGTATAGTTTTAAAGCTATAAAAATAGGGTCGTGCTTTATCGTCGTGCAATTTTATTTAACATTAAAACAAATACCTATTATGTTGTTCTCGTTAATTGATACATATGATTAGTACTATTTAAATTTCGTAGAAATTTAAACAAATGAAAACTTCCTTGAAAAATAGATTATGTTTTATTGTTTTTGTTATATGGTAGCAACAAGCCAAGTGCGGGTTTACACAATATAGTATTAGGTGTCGTGCAATTTCAAAGTCTGAATGTCATACTTATTTTGTCTATGATTTTATATTAAAGACCTAATCCATTTACATTAATATTATTTAATCCTATTATGTAAAATGATAATGTGTTAATATACGATCTAAATATGTAGTTCATATTAATATGTTTACAACTAATATATGCATTTATCTACCTTGTCTACTATCTTATGACATCAAAACTACTTATCATAATATTTTATTAAGTTATTAAAAGCGTACCCAGGGGGTGATTGAGGTTTAGGGTATATTTTAGACTATTCTTTCATATTCTTATATTCCTTCTTTTATATTTAGCATATAATGTGCTGTAACTTTCCATTGTTTCTTGTTGGAGATTTTACTTTAATCTCTTTGTCTATATATTTAATATTTTTCTCCTAAACATAAGGGTCAAAAAACAGGGTTATTTTTTCAACAAATCACAACCTGTTCGTACCTATGAGTCATATTAAAATCCATACACTTATATTTAATCAATAAACGTTCAATAATGTTCTTTAATCAGAAAAGGATACTTTTAAAATTTATGTAAATTATGCATAAATTGTAATCGAATATTTTGCATACAATCACGTCAATATCAATGATGAACATTTGTAAAGAGGGCACACGTATTGCAGAGTCATCAAAATACCACGACATACACCTTCATCAACTTGTGATTTAATATTATGTTATTAATATATATACCAGACTTTTTTATCAAAATTATACTAAAACTACACATTTGTTAATAGTTGACTATATGAATGTAATACATGGTTTAATGTTCTAGATTAAAACAGAAAACACATATCTATCTTTCTCACAAGTCTTTAACAGCTTGTATAGATAGTTAGAAAACATAATAAATTAGGCTACCTTATGAGAGCTGGTTCCCGAAATGTGTTCAATAGAACTGGGATATAATATTAAGTTCTGTGGTGAACTGTGTGAACTGGGGTATATTAGTATATCTGTGGTGTGGGTCACCAGGCACCACTTTGTATTTCTAAAATACAATGAGCACTTGTAGCGATCCAAAATATGGTGATTATTTTATTCTTGTGAATAAGACAATGAAAACAGTAAAATTAAAAAAAAAAACTAAAAATTAGACAGGTATTGGTTGAAGATCACATCTTTACAACTAACAATCATCTTGTAATGTTATAATAACAGTTTTGTATGATAATATTATGATGTACTTAATTAAAAATATAATATGTTATATTAATTAATAAAACATATTTTCTTCTATTAAACGATTTTAGAGCGATTACCCAAACACATTGAAAATGGACGTCAGTAAGCTATTTTAGAGTAACTACTACGTAAACGTACGTACGTTTATTTTAGGGTGTATTTATTAGTATTTGTTTTTATGAGATAGCATTACTTTTCAGGAATTTAAACGATTTATTTTCTGATAATTTAAGCCGCTATGATCTTTCTGAAACGTAATTTCTTTCTTGTTTATATGCACAATTTTTGATTGTGTTTTTAGATTATATCGAAGATATAAGATAAGAGAAACTAGAATCTTTCATATAAAAAAAACGACTGTCAACCACGTTAGAAAAACATTTTTAGTTCAATAATACTAAAATGGCAGTCGCTATACTTAGCGATGAATTTTATATTATCAATAGGCTGCATATTTTATGTATACTATATATACTGTGAATATTCTAACCAATGATATAGAGCTGAAGAGTTTGTTTGTTTGAGCGCGCTCACCTCATGAACTGCTGGACCGATTTCAAAAATTCTTTCACGGGGCATATAGGTATGTGATATATGAGTATATATGTACTAGTATACATATATATACATACCACAATACGTACTGAGTAGATTTACAATTTAAAACTCTAGTTTCAAGAGTTTAGTAATGCTAAATTTGAAACCTTTATTAAAAATGTGTTAGTTCAGAGAGCGTTAATGAATATTTGGAAGGCTTAAGAACCACAGGACAGCTCTTTGAAACCATTATTATACATACATATTGTGAAAAGTGAAGTCCCGTGTCCCCTACTGGGGTATGGGGCAGATGATATACATCTGTTTCACTGATCGATTTTTTTTTTATGGACAAGTAGGTGATCAGCCTTCTGTGTCCTGCCAGACCGAGACTTTTTTTTTCCTCGACCCCTCGGTTCTACGCTCACGCGTTAACCACTATACCAAGGAGGCGGTCATACATACATATTACCTATGTATTAATACAGAGTTTCTTGCCGGCTCTTTTATGTAGCAACTGCTTTCCGATAATAAACTTTTAAAAATGTGTTGTGACAATTCAAAAGTGCTTCTTAAAGAAGTCTAATTGAATAAATTAATGTTTGAGTTTGACATAACTACACTTTTTCGTATAACTATTTCTTACTATATGCTTATTTTCTTAACAATTACTGATTTTAACAGATCCAGCATAATTCAATCAAAAATCGTTTAAGGTCAAGCTGCTTAAATAATATGACTTTGTTTCGTTTAAACACATTTATTATTTCAAATGCCTTGGCTTGGTTTCATCGTTCTTGAAAGATAACAAAATACAAATAGGAATATTTCGCATTCTGTCTTCAATATGATAATATCTATGATGCAATTTTCTCAGAACGTTTCTTAGTAGATAATATTGGTAAGAGCTCTTAATATACCAAGAATTGATTGGTATTGACAATGTGACTCACACAAAACGTAAAAACATCGTGACCTCTTTATTTTGCTGATTGTAAATTGTCCTCTTTAAAGTTTTGTTATCCATTTTAATAGATAACTATGAGAAAATAGGTTAAACAAACATTAAAATTTTTTTTTAATGTTAGTATGACTATATGACTCCTAGATATGGTATTTTGTTTTTCTTTTGTACTAATGATATAAAGCTGGGAAGTTTGTTTGAACACGCTACTCTAAAGAAGTACTGGTCCGATTACAAAAATTCTTTCACCGTTTGATTAGCATGTTTGTTACTCTTTCACGCAAAACTACTGAACCGATTGCAATGAAATTTGATACGTAGATAGCTGGACAACTGGAATAACACACAGGCAACTTTTTATCCCAATATTCCCACGGGGTACCGACTTACGCGGGTGAAACCGCGGAGCGCAGCTAGTTTTGGAAATACTTATTCAAGTTCTATTTCCACCAAGACAGTTATAAGGAGCTTACAAAATAGTCAAAAAGTCCTGAAATGAAATACCTAATGCAATGCTATGGAGCTTCTATAGAATGTTTACAACTATAACCATATTTCCAAAGTTTCTTTTGTTGTAATACCGATTCATTTACTGAAATCATTAAAGGACATGAATAATACATTAGAGAATTTCAATATATATCCAACGTTGAAAGAATTAAAATAGGCTCAGTAGTTCCTATGATAAGTGTGTTCTAACAAACAAACTCTTCAACTTCATACTTTTAAGTATAGATAAAGATTTGTAAAATAAAAGTTCAGTTTTTACTTAAAACGAATTTATTCTTCTACAAAATATATTTATCGTAGTGTACTTCTAACTTATATTAAAATTTTCACTGATGTCCGCCCTCATGGTTTGCCTCAACCGCACTCACACCCGCACCCACACTGTCATGAGCAGCGAGTTCCTCGTGAAAACTTCCATGGGGTTCATAAGACATATCCTCAACACCTCGGTATCCATACGGCCCATAACCATAACCCATTTGCGGAGATGACCTCATCCTTAACGGCACTATAGAGGGTGAACAGCTGAAGAGCAGCGGCACATTGCACCCGACATTTTGAACATTGGAGAACATTCCGTAGGCTGGTCCATTTGTGGGAGTCATCAACTGACCAATACTGGGCATACTTGAAGGACTTAATGGAGTTATTTGGTTAATCGAGGTTGTTTCTGCAGTATCCATAACGTTCCTTGATGCTGGTTGATGCTCATGCTCCTTGTCCGAGAAACTCATCATCTCCTGGTCGTTATGATAGGCTTGGCTTCTGTAATATCCACGCCCGCAACCGGGATACAACGTTTGATAGCCATAGGCGTAAGGATTCAAGTAATTCTGGACAGGGATATTCATTTGGTACGGGGAGTACGCTGCAATCGGTGATGATGCTGCTCCGTAAGAGTAGTAACCAAGTCCATATTTAGACCTTTTATCGCGAAGTATTTGTCTATTCTCTTCTTGCAAATGTTTTGGTATTGAAGTTATTATAGTAGGAGCCCCCGCCACTGAAGTGGCGAAGACAAAAACGAAAATCGACACAACCTTCATCGTAGGGTGTAATATAATACTAATGTATTTTTAAATGGTACCAATGTAATATTTATACATGTTTACATAAACAACTTTTGACCAAACGTAGGTACTTAGATTGCATTACTTGTAGGTCACATTACAATCATAATTTCGATCGGATATTGTTTATGCAACCTTATTCATAAAATGAAATTAACTTGTTATCAATGAAGTGGATGACAATTTATTCTCTTAATTTTTTTTTATGTCACAGTCGGCAATGGAGCTGGTGGGACGCCTGATGGTAAGCGCTACCAACACCCATGAACATTTAGAGAGGCATAAGGCATTGCAGACCTTACGCCTCTACAAATGGATTACCGACTTTTTGGAAAGGGATTAAGACAGGATTGGCGAGAGGAATGAAGGAAAGGACTGGGAAGGGTAAGGAATAGGATATTGGCCTTAGGATATGGCTCTCAATTATTCAAATTACTTATTATTTCTTTATCTTACTTTGATCCTGTCACAGAAATTATAATACCTACTAATGATAAAGTTCCTCTGGACTAGACTCTTGTTAATATGTTTTTATGTATTTTTACGCGTTAAACACATGTAAATCATTGTTCTATAGATGAGATAACAAGCACATAGAATAACAGTTTTTACTACAAATTACAATATTTTTGTATTTAGCACATAGCTAAGTTATTCTAATTAAAATAAACAAAACGAAAGAACTTCAATTTCTGTTTCCAACAATATAGCGCTAACATAGGATAGAAACCCCCAATTGATGGCTATATTATTGTTTTATATCAACATTTGTATAATATATCTATAATATCGAAAAAAACCTCATATAAAATAATCAAATTTATCGTGTTCAGGTAACATTTCAACCGTTGCAATTTTTTAAGTACGCGTCAGGGATATAAAGTTGGAAATCATATCTTTTATTTTTTTTTAAGTTATTTATGTTAAAACAATTTTAGATTTTAGTTAAGTATGCTGCTTTTACCTACATGTGTTGACCTAAAATTGTACGAATAGATATGAAACAATTGCAAAATTTACTTTTTGCTAACGACATATTTTTCTAGTTCTAGTTTCAACATAAATTAATCTTAGTAATTTAAAGAGCAGTTTTGTAATTAATCTAACATTTGAATATTATCATATCATCCGCTTCATGTACACGTAATATGAACCTTCAGAATAAAATGGGTTACACCCATTTTAAAGAATGGTACCTATAAAAACTTCTACATTCGCTTATCTTGCTTTGACTTTTGATAGGAGTTTATAACATTTGAAATGTTTTGATAATTCTTACCCGGACAATTTTGAATTGTGACGCAATCCTTGCTGTATTCGTCTCTCACGTAGCCCGCAGAACAACGACATCCTACATAGCACTCCCATTTATCAGGGCAAAGAAACTGTAAAGGCAGTCTCAAAAGCCGAAAGTTAATACACGTTACAGGGCACTTCCATCCGCAAAGAGAAAATTCTTCATTTTTTTTCAAGCACACAGATGTTTTGTAAAATAGTCCATATTTCAATATCAACATTACTAGGAAAGTTATAGTTAGCATTTTTAAACTAGGTGCTAGGTACAATGCGTGAAAATTTAAATCGCAATTTATATTTTATAGTTTGATAGGAGTTATGTATGCAACATTATAATTTAATACTTTATACCTTTTACTTTTTTCTTTAATATTTACTATTAAAAAACATTACGCAAGAGATGCAATGATTAAACATTATCCCGTAGATAATTCCAGTGCAAAGTATGAAATCAAATGGTATCGCATATGCTTTACGATTCTTACAAAACTAGCAGTCAGGGAAATAAACTGACTAGTTTTAAGAGTTCATGGATAAGGAAAGGGTTGACGACTGGAAAGAGAAATGGACTGGGAAGGATGAGGAAAAGAAAACGGGCCTCCGGCTATCCCACTTACCGTATGAATCACATCAGCATGCTACTATTTCACACCGGTCTTCGGTAGGCGTGTGGTACTTCCCCGGTGCGAGCTGACCCAACCCGAAGTCTGCTCGACTCCTACATTATAGTTTATGTATTTATATTTATGTACAAATTGTAATTTATTATACAATGACGGTGAGACACTGAAAGTTATAGCATTTATATTATATTTGGTATAATATATGGCATAGAAAGTGGGTAAACTTATATATTTAACAGTTTAATGTCTCACACATAATTAAAAATAGTTTCTTATATACAATTTAGTGATTATTATAGAACATAAGGCGACCTTATCGCTAAGCGATAAACATATAGATAAACAACATTATATACATGGAAAATAATAATTTTCTTTTGTTTTTTGTTACTTATTGCATAATAATAATCTTTTATTGAAATTTGGATAGTACAGTTATAAAATTATGATAAAGTAATTCTCTATCTTAGCAAAAAAATCGTAGCTAATATTTTCCTAAATCTTGTCTTATCATTAGTAGCGTGATGATCGCTGAATATACTTAGTTTATATAACCGACGTGTCTTAACTTACATTCTTCATATGTCTTATAATTATCAATTCACGTTGATCTCTTATCTTAAATAAAACTTTGAGTATAAAAAATGCATCTGCCCTGGAAAATTTGTCAATTTACGCCCTCATCTTAGCGCGGAAAGATGTCCAGACTAATAGAAACCATCTTGATATCCCTAACAATTACCTGTGCTAGTAGCCATGGTGTTTGGGAGACACTTAATAGTCTTCAACCAGTACACGGCCTCTATGTAATGCCTTCAGTCGATGGAACCACTGGAGACTTATACGTAGCAGCCACAGAAGAAAACGGAAGCAAATCTCAATGGTTAACCGATCAACCTGTGAACTTTCTGACAGCCCCTACTGAAACGCAAGCAACTGTACCGCTCGCGTTGACATCAAGCTTAACCACACCACAAGAAGAGAAAGTAAATACTCAAAAGCGAGCAATCCTTACCACCCCAGCCATAAAGTACGCATATGCTCTACCCACAACAGGCTCTGAGGGAAGCACAGTGTTGCCTTACCCTTACACAGCTCCATCACCTGCCAAAACCGAAGAATCTAACCTATCACCATGCGCCAGAGCCGCTCCATATTATTCACCATTCCAATATTTCTATCCTCAAATGATGTCAGCAATTGCTAACGCTTTTAACGCTAATAATAAAGACAGCAATGGAAGTGAAGAGAGCAAAACTTCGAATTTAGCTCAAGCCGTGTGGCCCCACACCTATGCCTATCCATTTCAATACGTCATGGTGGATCCAAGTGCTTGGGCTAATCAATTTACAACAGCCGCTACACCGTCCACAACATCGGAAAACGAGTCATAATGAAACTTTTAAAATTAATAATTTTAAGATAATTACTTAAGTCTGATATTGATATTGTCTAATTTAAGTTCATAATAATTTATCACATTTATATTTTCCTAAATTAATTTATTTCTGAAAATAAACTCAATTAAAATAACAGTTGTATTTGTTTTGCTGTTAACAAAACAATTTAGATAAGCATATTGAACCTTAGCTATAAAAGCAATTATATTTCATAAAGGTTGAAATAATTTAAACTAATTCAGACCACTGTTAATTTTTTACATAAAATAATGTTATTCGTCAAAGTGTTACGCCGTGAAAAAGAAGAATGTCTAAAAATTTTGGCTTTTGAAAATACCTTAAGTTATGGTATTTTCAATATTTATTAATATTCACACACATTTTATTGATTGGCGAAAAGGCTTCCAAATCTATTTTTCTAAAAAATTCTTAGCAGAATGGTATAGAAGTATGTTTTCTAATAGTTAAGTAAATAAAATTTCAAAGAGTAAATTCATGTACAATGATCCATATGAACATGGAAAATTTTCATTTCTTTTTTTAGGTGAAATAAAACTTGTTGATTCTTCGACGATTATAAGGTTTTGCTCCAACTAAATTATTTTTATTTTTTATGAATGGTAATAAATCTCAGGTCGTGTCAACATATAGCTTTTATCTCAAATGTCACTCTTTTGATTTGAAAACAAGCATGGATGTTCAAGACATTGTGAGGTGTATGTGAGAAAGTTTTAACACAAGAAAATAAAACATTTTCATTGAAACGTTGTATAGCACTTAAGGTCAAAGGATCAAAATGGTGTCAAAAAAGAAGAAGAAGGTATAAATACACATTAATCAAATTTGATCTCACACGTGTTAAGGTAAACACATAACCAAAAAATAATAAATTACGTATTATTTTTAGTATTCATCCGGAGAGGGAGCGCAGTTTATGACTAGAAAGGCAGCCCTTAAAAAGCTTCAACTGTCACTGAAAGATTTTCGACGAATTTGCATTCTTAAAGGAATTTACCCTCGCGAACCACGCAATAGAAAAAGGGCTCAAAAAGGCGCTGGTGGTATCAAGACTCTTTATCATACAAAAGACATCAAATTTCTACTACACGAACCAATAATATGGAAATTACGAGATTTGAAGGTAAGAATAAATTGTCATATTAAATTTCAACACATAAATTACTACTTTTCTTCCTAATTTTACACATCTATAATATTATATGTAACGTTTTGCTTCTAGGTATATCAACAAAAAATTCGACGTGCGCGATCAATGAGAGAATACGGCAAAATGAGAAAATACTTCCGAGACTATCCAGAAATCAATATTGATCACATTGTAAAAGAAAGATATCCAACATTTGTTGATGCGCTCAGAGATTTAGATGATTGTTTAACCTTATGCTTCTTATTCAGCACCTTTCCTTCATTGAAACGAGTGCCAAGGGACCAATCCTTGTTATGTCGTCGATTGACAGTTGAATTTATGCATGCAGTGATTGTTGCAAAAGCACTGCGGAAAGTTTTTATTTCTGTAAAAGGTTATTACTACCAAGCTGAACTTGAGGGGCAAACAATCACATGGATTGTTCCACATCACTTCTCTTTCCAGGTACGATTTGTTATTTTCAATCTTTAATTTTTTATTTTTTCATGTACAATTTTCACATTTAAATAATATATTAATCTTACCTTTTTACAGCCACAGAGCAAAGATGAGGTGGACTTCAAAATTATGTCAACTTTTGTGGAGTTCTATATAATGATGCTTGGATTCGTAAACTTTAAGCTTTTCAACTCACTTAATCTTGTATATCCTCCAAAGTTAACCGCAGGATTTTCATCAGATTCTGAAAAGGACCTTGTAGATGAACAAGCATATGTATCAGAAAGAATTGCAGCAATGAATTTGTCACTAGCCAAAGTAGCTGGTGCTAATGAAGTGGAAGAAGTACCAGAAATAGATATATTTGATACTGGTGATAATGATCCACAAAAGCTTGAAGAAGCGAAACAAGAGGCAGAGAAAGTAAAAATATTGAAGACTTTATTTAAAGGATTGAGATTCTTTTTAAATAGAGAAGTCCCTCGAGAGCCTCTTGTGTTTATTATCAGATGTTTTGGTGGTGAAGTATCCTGGGATCGCGATCACTTTGTTGGTGCAACATTTGATGAATCGGATGAGTCAATTGCATATCAGATTGTAGACAGGCCAAGTATGGATAAACAATATCTATCTCGCTATTATGTCCAACCCCAATGGGTGTTTGATAGTGTCAATGCAAGAACTTTACTCCCCATAAATAAATATCTCATGGGTGCAGTTCTACCTCCACACTTGTCACCATTTATAGACAAAACTAAGGATCAAGTTTACATTCCACCAGAACAGAGGGCACTGAATGATCCTGAATACAAACCGCCAGGTAAACCGTCTTTGTACAAAATTATGTAACAATCAGTTAAGTTAAAAATGCATGTCTCTGGCCGTAAAGTAAATAAACGGATCTTCATAACTCCTTATTCACAAATTAAAATTATTCAATATTTTAATGGATTGCTTTTATTGTTATTTTTATAGGTGATGATGAATCTGATGAAGAAGTTGAAGAAGCAAGTGATGAAGACAAAGAAGAACAAAGTGAACCAGATTCTGATGACAATGCTGAGGAGGCCCTTACTAAACAATATCAAGCTGAAGTTGCCCAGGACTCAGCTTCTGATGATGACTCTGATGATGGAGATGACAGTGTAGATCCAGAGAAGAAGAAGATTGCTAAAGAAAAGGTATTCAAAACTTTACTAAACTTACTTCCTACATATAGTTCAGCTTGTACTTGTAACATTTCCTTTTTTTATTTCTTTGCGTGTGAAGGAAAAATATTTATGACATATATACCATTTCACAGAAAAAGAACATGGCTGTCAAAACAGGAGTGCCACATAAAGAACATCCATATCAAAAAGAAATAGAAGACAAACAGGCATTCAGGCTTAGAGAGAAACTCGTGAGAAAGAAGCATAGGAACTTGTACAAGAGTATGAAAGCCGGACAAGAAAAAAGAAAGCAAGAGATTTGGTTGCTTCGCAAAAAGAGGCGCCTACATGACGAAAAGGCCAAGGAAGAGAAGAAAGCTGAGAAACGTAAACAAAAAATGAAAGCATTGGATGCTGCCTCTGCTTAATGCTGTTAATGTTAGAAATAAATTTTAAACAGTAAAAGATAATGTATTTTATTGGAAATAAATTACAACAAATATGTAAAGATATATTATATTAGATCAAAATAAGATAAGCCTTATGCAATATACATAACAGATGCGTTTTCCCATAAAATAACTTAAATCTTGATATTATTAAAATATCTGAATATTATTCTATTGTTTAAATATTGACTACCATTAGCCATATTATAAAAATTGAATTAACAAATATTTTATTTTCTGAGACAGTTGAATAGGTTTCAAGGGATAAAAATAAACAACTTTTAAGATCGAAAATGTATGCTTGAAAAATATACATGTAAGTACATAAAATGTCTTTCAGCTAACATCCTTTTAAATATCAACCTGCATATCTGCAAACAAAGATAACAACTTACATAGAATGTGACAAAAATATTTTACTAACTACAATGTATTCTACATTTTTACATGACCAAATCATTAATGGTAGGTACAATAAATAACAATAAAATTTAAAACAAGTCAATTTAAATAATAGCATGTCTCATATTCAATGCTCATTTAATAAGACAAAAACAGAAAAATAACAAAAAATGCCAGAGAACCAAATATTGATAAAATCCTTGGGCTGAGTAATATTTTCGAAAAAATTAAGTGCGTAAAAAAAAACGCAATACTTCTAATTTAGACCTATGACCCCAAAATAACTTTTAGCGCATATGGAATTGATGGCAACTTGAAACTTTTTCTAACGGCGAACTTCAGGTCTCCACTAAATGTAGACTCCAGCATTTTTTATTATTTCAAATGTCTATTTGACAAACATTCATGAATTGTGTTTAGGCAATTAATTCTTATTCACAATTTTAACTACATACAATAACAAATTGAGGCTATAAGTGTATAAAACTATTTCTCTTGAATTCAGGCTATAATATTACTAAATATATATCATTAATAAGTTAATCAGTTTCTGAGTCACTGTTGTCTTCGACATCGCTGTCTTCGAGTTCTGGCATTGGAAATCGCAAAATTGCTGCTACTCCTGTTAGCTGATCTAACTCTGTAAACAAAAAAAAAATCATTAAGATTTTTGCAATATGGATTTTTAAATAGAATTATAAGTTTGCAAGTAATTGTTTATTGCTTTTTTAAGTAAATAAACGAGAATATTACACTAAGATAAAATAACAAAAAGTATTAACAAATGGTAGAGAATAAACACAGAATAATATTTTTATGACAGGGGTTCATAATATCTTTTATTAGCTGATCTTGTCAAAAAAAAAACAAACAAAACTACTTACGTTCACCAGATACATGCATACTTGAAAATATCCTGACATCAGCACCATTCTCCCTTGCAGAGTCAACTAAAGTAACATATTCTTTCCTTTTCTGTATATCTTGACACCTGTAATGATAATAATAATTTCATATATCATTCTAACCTTGCAAAAAATAAAATCATATGAATTGGACTGAGAACTTGTTTATGGAATATTGGTGAAAAAGATTTATTTTATTGAAGACTTCTTTAAAAGAGGGATTCATAGTATGTTAAAAAGTTTACCCTACCTGAAGAGCTTATCAGAGATCATTAAAGTTTCAATAGCAAGAGCCTCATTGGCTCGCATCACATCTTTCTTGCCATAGAAAGCTTTAGTTGGTTCCAATTGTAACATTGTATAAAAACTCTCTAATAATTTTACTTCACTAGCTGCTTTTGTGTCTGATATCTTAGCCATCACAGAAGGTTCTTGTAGCACCTCTGTAAAATAAAGTTTATTGTTAATTGAAATACCTAAAATTTTTATCATAAACAAATGAAAATGAACAAAAACATATTCTAAAATACAAAGCTGTAATATATAAATATTCTTGATTGAGCATAAATATTATTGATAATAAATTATTGATATATTAATTTATATATATATATTATTATAATTATATTGATATATTAAATAATTTATTGATATATAAATATTATTCTTGAGCAAGATTTTGATTTATTCCATTATTAATACAATAATACTTTTTTATTAATACCAAATACCAAAACTAATTAACATATTTATATGTTGCCATAAAGTAACATAACAAAACTAAATGTATTGAAACTGACATACCTTTTAATGAGTGTTTAAATCCTGAAGAAGCTTTGACAAGCAGAAACTTGGATTTATTCTCAATCAGCAATTTATTATCTGTCTTCACTGCTTGCTGCATCATATAGTCATAAAACTGATCCTTAACAAAGCCAGGTGATGCCAAAATTATACACTTTACAACACTAAAATCTATATGTCTTAAGATACCTTGCATTACAGCTTCATAGAACTTTGCTAGCCCCTAAAATAAAAAAAAATGTAACATCTTACAGAACAATATTAATATACCAGCTTATTTTTTTATTAATTGTATAATATTGGGCCTTAATAATTAAAAAGTAAAGTGAACCCAATATGTAGACACAGTACATAAACTAATACTGACATTATTTGCTGATTCTTTTTTAACAACTAACCTTTTCATGTTGTTGAACAAAACCCTTTCTTTTTCTCGGAATTGTCACATCTATTTTAGACCTGACTAATGTCATTGATGATGTTATGAGACAAACATGAGCTAGACCTTCTTGCATCACTACTGCGGCTACATCGGCAGAAGTGGCAGGGTCACATGCCATATCAACTCTTTCCAAAGCTATCGAGTCCCATTGGATTTTTTGTAAATGAAACTTTCTGTTTAATTCTAAATCTAGTGTATGGTATGCACCCATCTGAAATGTTATTATTAAAGATTTAATGAGATGTATTGAAAAAAAACAGTTTAATAGGGCACAGAGGCACTGTAACCCTTACACTCAGTATGAGCGATATTGTTTAATACTTTTGACTTGGAACAAACATGGTATGAATCTATACACACATGCAAACTCTTTCAAAAAATTTTAATAGTTCTCCTGTCAAACTTTTTCTATTAAGCATGTAAGAAAAAGTAAAACAAAGAAAACTGGATATCTGACAAGGGGACATATGACTTCAATGCACAGAAAATTTTTATGGAGCATCTAATCAGATCTAAAAATTACCTTAACATATTGGTTCTCCACAATATTTCGACCTTTTAAACGTAAAACACATGCTTGTGTATCAAAATCTATATTTTCAACAGAAATGGTGAGAGTAGTTCTAACTCTGCTACTTGTTGATGATCCAGTAGATGATTCATTCTGTACTTTTCGAACTGTAGATGCTGTAACGGAATCTCCTTCTGCGATGAGGTTATATGCATGCCACATATCCTCAGACTCCTCTGGTATGAGCGCAATGCTCCTGAAAACGTGAATAACATCGAAATTTTAAGATACTTTTATGATGTTATTAATCAAAACATATTATCATAGGGAAGCCTCCTTACCCACTGCCATCCTTATCGATATTTTTATAAATTAATTTCATTTTGCAAACTTTCTTCTTAGATCAAAAAGTATTTGTAAATTATCATTTTCTCTAAATATATAAAATTGAAGCACGCAAATTAGTTCTGTCCACATTCCTCATATTCCATTCCATGTATATTGACAATTGACATTATCGTTGACACTAAACTCCAAGTCGGAGGATACTGGATAGTGACATTTAAACAAAATTATAGGAAATATTTCAGAACGATATGCCTGAAAATCCGGACCTAAATAATTCATAAAATACATGGGTCTAAAATAAAACCACTTAAATTAAGAGTACTGTAACATTTCATGTGCTTGTTTCTTATTTATTCTTTAAAATGCATACTTCTGTACGATGAACACGTTTCATAACATGCATCGAAAGGGTGAAATAAAAAATGAATTTTAAATTGCTGCCACATTTTAATGAAATTTTCAAAATATTATGCATATTACGGATGTTTATAGTTTAAAATGCAACTTTGCTGAGCAGCAGATCGCATTTTATAATCGAAAGTTAGTCAAATTCTGTTCCTGAACGAAAATATTAATAATTTCACCAAGCAATGTAGATGTAAATAACGTTAATTTTTAAGCGATAAAGACAAATGCAGCAATGTATTCTTAAGTTGCGTCTTGTGTTGTAATTTCTCGTGTCGTGTGATCTTCGTAAGTAGCTAGTGAATGTAATGGTAAATAAAATATTTTGTTTTACTGGACTGTAGTTTGTTTGGTGCTCAAGATATCTATTCGATATCCAACTACACGTGAACAATATAAGCAAAATTTAAAAGCAAGTGGAGTGTTAAAATAACGTAAAATGTGTTTTGTGTAGTGATAACGTCAAGCTCAGCTGGTCCAACGAGCGGTAAAATTTTTGCGACTTTTTCTTAATCTATGTAGCTCTTTTGCGCTCTATTTCTTCAGCAAGGTATGCAATAATTTGTTATTTTCTTTGGTGTTGGTCGGTACTTAGAATAAATAACCAAACAAAGTAAATTTCATTTATTATAATTACAATTTACCACCGTGGTAATATTTCTAATATAACAATGAATTTGCAAAAATCGCGATATTAATTTATTTAGTTTTGCATCATGGCCGTGATCCAGATTACACGTCCTCTACGTGCGCGGGAACTTGTGATATTTTTAGTTTATTAGTCGCGTCGTATGTTTTCAATGTTTCGGTCGCATATTCTATTATAATCGACTCATACACGTTTTCAGTCATGTAATCATGATTCCGTAAGGATAAAAAAGTTGAAAGTGTCAAAAAGTGCATCAAGAATGAATGAGAAAAATGAACCGATTATGGAAGCTGGAGGTGTTCCACCTGCGCCGTCCTCAGCATCGTCCGATACAGCTTCAACGATAAGCACTGCTACGTCTACAGTGCCAAGATCTGAAGCCTCACGACCTACAACATTTTCGAAGCCATCTGGTCTGAAACCACCAAGTAAAATTGGCCGTCTTTGTTCCAATTCCGCACCCAAACCAGCAGTTCCTATTTCACCGAGAGCTGGTAAGTTTTTGCAATAACATTGTTTTTCTATATGCTTTTATTTTACATAGCAGTGTAAGTTAGTTTGCTTGATTTATTTTAATTTGACTTCTGTAGTTTTCAAAACATACTATATTATTTACAAACTGCAATTGACAACTTCTTAAGTGAATACGAAGAGAAAATAAAACTGATTCAGATCATTTAATTATGTTCAGGCGTTTGAACAATGTATTTAAACAAAACAATCTTTGTTTTCATATTCCTTGCTTTGTCCTAGTTTTTATAATAGTCCTGTCTTTAAGGTATATGTGTATGTTACGCATGGGTGCTTATGTTTCTGTTGTAATCAAATATAAGTTTTTATTTAGAACATAAAGTCTCACCATCACCAATAAAACAATTTGAATTATGTTACCGTAAAAAATATTTAACATAGCATAATGAACCCTTAGGTAGTTCATGAAAATAAATAAGAAATGTTTAGGCAATGAAAATACTCTCTTCCACAAAAAAATATGGCAAAACACCTCAGTTTTATTTTATTTACATGCAGTCTTATCTTTTCATGATTGTACGCCTTACAATTTATCTCTTATTGTGTAATGTTTTAGATAAAATAAATACGCACACTGTTCTGTTATTCATCTCCAAATTTTTTTTTCTCCTGTAATTTTTATTGCAATAACTTCAAGTTATTTACAAAAACAATGATACTATTCTAAAATCTACTTATCATATATAAATCAACTTACATCACTTTGCTTTATAAATGTCTGATGCATAAGATGATCTCAGCCTAGCCATTGACCATTATAAAGGACAAGTTGCAAACAAGTTGAGTTAAATTAAAAGAGGCGTAATTTTATTCATCAAATCAGGTTTTCAATCGTTATTTATGTGTCGATTTGAATTCGAAATATAAAATAAAATGTTAAACCGAAAAGGAGAAAAAATCGAAACTTCATCTTAATTTAACGATCACGTCTGATAATGGTGACTATCTTTATTTATTTGTAAATGGCGTCTATCGAATTTCACCCGCAGTTATTCACAACAAGTAATTTGCTTCGGTTTGTGCGCATCGATCGCTAGTATTCGATTCGATGCAGTTACACGATTTCTCTCCAATGTGCGTGATAAAAACTCTTATTCAGTAGAAATATTATTTCTTTAAATACCTTTGAGCAACATATTGCTCATAGCTAACTAGCTGTAATGTTGCTTTTGTCAATTAAGTAACAGTTTCGCTTCATGATGAATAAACACGACATGTGCAAAATTGCAAATGGATATTGCTTAATCATCTGCTTCAGTATATTTCATTAACTTGTGTGTAATTATTTTTTGCGAATTACGATCTCATTTAAATCCGGTATCTACGTTTAATTTTATCTAAAACAGTTCAGGTCTCTGTCTGTAAATGAGTAACAATCGTAACAGGTTTAATAATTACTTCATTCGAATTTATATTAATTAGGTTTATTAATCGTATAACACTTTCGAAACAATGATCCGGTTTGAAACGAAAGCAAGCATCGTGTTTACTGTTTTTTTTTAAGTTCACTGCAATCTATTGGCAAAAAATTACATCCTGTTCTGCTCTAGTCAGTACCGGTTCTCGATACGGCCTTCGTTATGTTATTTACATAACTATTGGTACCGTTACTTCATCTCAGTTATGAGGAAGTGAACTGTAAAGGCTGATAAATGATAATAACTGTTATTAGAGTTGCATCGATCTATTGCAGATCAAACCAAACCATATAGTTCAGTGTCGCAGGAATTAACATATAATTCCTTTCCGTTTTCGATGTGACAGTATCAAGTATGCGAAAGACTTAACTAGATACGTGATAGCGAATGCTGATAGACGACGATCGTTACGGTGTGTGAGCCATCAACCCCTTCTGCCCTATTTACTCGACCAAGACATATTTACATCGTACGGTGCAATGCACTTCAGCTAACTACTCTACACAGGGAACTGTAGTGCTTGATGATTTTGCCTCATTTCTTATTAATACTAATTTGATTGGTTCAAAATTGTATAATTTTAATTATCGTATATGATTTTTTATCTTTAGAATTCCTCTGTTGTAATTGACTTAATCCTAAGAACTCTGTACGCTTAGTTAAGGCTCGTCCCGGCTCCGACCGGAAATCAAGATTCCTGTTTTATCTCAAGGGAGCATTTAATCGGGTTATAAAGTATCCTATCACAAAACTCAGCTCATACCCTGTCTGTATACCAAATTTCATCAAAATCCGTTAAGTAGTCATCAAACAAACAAACTAAAACAAAATATTAAGTGTGATATACTCGTACTTGAGCACTACCTATAAACATAACACAGAGTTTTATACATTTTATTGAATGTACCTATTACCTACTGAAGCCTGCTTTAGCTCATGGCTCCACTCGCGCAGTTTCCGGATAAAAAGGAGCCTATATTCAGACACACTCCAGTCTATTTATGATGAGGGCTTAATTTCATTTGCACACAGGCGAGAAAAATGCTTAGAACAAGAAAAAGTTCCTCGATCCATCTATAATATTACACGTAACGCAACGAATATTTGTTTCTGTAGGCTCTGCAACTTTGCTTGTCATTTTATTAAAGGTAGGTTTTACTTTCACCACAACACACCATGACGCTTCGAAGATTTTACAAGCGCATGTATCAAATATAATGGTCGTGAAATTCATTGTATAGTTCATGATAGGTATGCAAAGTGTGATGACGCCGCGAAATGCGAAACCAATATAAAATTACACCAATTAAATTCTGAACTTTCTTGACTGTCTTAAAATCTCTTAGATATGAGATAGAACTTAACTTCACAAGTGAACTCGGTTTTGTGGAATTGCAATATAATGAAAAATACAATAGAGAAATCAATAATAGGTTCATCAAATTTTAAAGCTTTAACTTCGCTGAACTTATCTTGCTTCTGAGCTCTGCTGGCCGTAACTAACAACACTAAATGGCATCTCGACCTAATTAATGTCAGCTGATGAAGCAAGCACGAGCTATGCTTAGAGATAAACATCTCGATAATCTCTTCTCACATACACGTTAATGTTTACTTTTGTTAATTGGTTTTAAAAGTGCGACCGAATTTATCCGCTACTTTGTTTATGTGAAAAACCAATTTATATTTCAGTGTCAACTGAAACTAATGGCGTTACATACAAATTTATATCCTCGTTTTAATCCTTTCGGGGCACATTTTTTTAATTTTTTTGGTTGTCCGTGCACTACAGAACAGCAAGGAAAGCAGTGTAAAAAAGCAGAGTGAAAAATTTCAATTCTTTCTTAACCTAGGTGTAGGCTACAAGTATTTTTCAATTTATTAAGTTAATGTGTCAGTCAGAATGTAAATTTTCGTACTGTTTAGCATTAAGATATTTTTTGGAGTACTCGTGATATGCAATCCTTTTGAAAGATCCTACTTCCCCACAGATAACAAGACGTTAGCAACTATTTCAATAACAATTACGGATGCTTATAGGCGTCGTTTGTCGTTTATCATCAGGTGATACGTCTGGTCGTTTTCTTTTAAATTATTTTGTTTTTGTATGTAGATATCATCAACTTGGTTCCTATAAATATTAGGAAATTAATATCAGTGCTAGCTGAGAAACAATAATATCCTTTTCATGATATTGAATAGTATTTTAAATAATATAACATTTTGATCAAAAATCCTAAAAATGACACTCATAAATAACTATGATTGTGGTTTCTCTCAATCAAATAAACTTCCTCCTTAAACAAAGTTTTCGTTTAACTATGTCCTTCATTGAAAATAAACAATGAACCGTTTATTATCTTTAACAAATGAATTAATTAGGGCTATAATAGATAATACATTGAATACTTAGTACATCTAAGTCGCATTATTGCAATCTAAAATAACATTTCTGCGCCGAGTCTATTTGTGGTAGACTTTAATATAAGGGCAATAGTTGAAGGTGATACAACAATGACAAACACGATCGATGGAAATACTTTGCTACGGAAATTATGTTTTTATTATTACATAATACTTAATACATCTGTATTTGTATTTGTGTCTGTGTTTGATTTAATGCCATTACTAATTCAATTAATTTTTCATCTTTATAATTTAATTTCACTCGATTCCAATTGAAACATAGCCATAACCTTACCTTCGATTTCACTATAAATTCTGGTAATTTATCATTTAAATAAAATAGACTCTAGAAAACAAACTGTCTTTAAAAGTTATAAACATAATAAGTGGCGTTCTATATTCATAAAAATATCTCTTGCTATTCATATCGCTAGCCGCTCATCGAGATAAATTAAATCAAATACGGTCTAATAATTACGAATTTCTACTTAATGTTATTTGAACAAAGTTGAATACGAAACCAGTCATATAGAACATGTAATTGCATTTGTTATAAATGCCGAAACTAATCTAGTATCGCATATAGGTAACCTTGAGGTAAAACGTGAACGTTTCTTTTTACGATATTACGTAAAATAAAAACCACATTGAGGTACAAAAACAATGAAGTTTAACAATTATTGATATATATATTACTAAGGGAAAAATTTATCACTTAAATGCTGTAAGAAGAGCAACTGAATTAAGTAAGGAATAACAAAATAAATGAAGGATAACAAAGAAAAAATATCTCTGGGTCTAAAAAATATCTTAGTTCTGGCGTTTCCACGCACATTCTTGTTAAATGAAATTTATTAAATGCAGTAAAATACATAAAGTGTCTAAGGTGTATTTAAGCATAAATTCCTAGGTACCTACATTTCTATTAATAATACACATTTTTTAATAAAAAAATACTTTGCAATATATTGGATTGTAAACAGAGGATGTAAATTATAACGAAAACGAATAGGAGAGAATGAGAAATAATGCAATCGAAAAAATAAGAAAGTTATATTTATAATAGCATAATCTGTAATTGCATCATATCTCTAAGCGAGTAACCTATTTTCTGCTATTTTTAAAGTGGATCAGATTCAATTAACTGCGTGATATTATCTCTGGTTTGTATCGCAATAGAAATGTTCTTTAAGTGTTTATCGTGTATTAGAAAGGACCAGTAATTATTCCATTTGGATATCCCACACAGCATCGTAGTTAATAACTTGACATTAAGATTGCATGCTTAGAGGCGTTTAATTAATTGAAATAGACATTACATATAGTCACAACAATAAATTATCGTATCATTAACATACACGTTAGTCAAGAGTTTTAAAACTTCATTAATTACGAAATAAATATGTTTACACGTTTAAACAATCAATATAACAGAACCAACATTCCGCCCGTGGCTTCGCTCGCGCGGGAAATTCCAGTAGGAATAATGTTTCACGGTGGCAAAAAGAAGCCTACATCACTCTCAAGCCTTCTATCTCCAACCACAAAAATCATATTATGAAATCGCTCCGCTGCAACGTGAAAGAAAGACAAGCATTACACACTTTCGTATTTAGTTATTGAATTTTTTTAATAAATTGAAACTTGGTTAAAAAGTCTCTAATTCCTGAATATTCGCGTAAAATTAGCCAAAATAAGCTTCATTTATAATACTTATTTAGTAGGATCCACCTAAATGTTTTACGCAACGGGTTACAGATATGTAGATAGATGCTTAAAACTATTCAAACCGGAGTAATATTTAAATTTAGTCTGCCTAGAAACATTATATCTTTTGTGATACAATTAAATTCTAATTAGTCAATTATATTGTATCTACCTACCTAATCAGTAATACTGTAATAGGAATGTCATTTAAATTTTATGTAATTAAAAGTTAACTATAGATAGTTAAATAATCGCTATCAATACACTTCTAAATACCACAATCTACTATACTATTAATAGAAGGCTTTAGATTGCAACAACTTACTTGCCATGGGATACATATCTACCTCGGACGAAGCCGGGGCGGATATCCAGTACTATAGCCATGTGAAAAGATTTGTTGTTTTATGAGCGGTGGAACACCCCTCAACAACATACTATACTTCTTCATATCTCCTTTACTCATACTCTCCTTCCCAGTCTTAACACATAGTTTCCTCTCCAGGTTTCCGTTATCCGATATTATTTCTTTCGCAATTGAACGTAATATAAAACGAACAGATGATAAACAAACGAGGATATCTAGTAGTTCCATACTCTGTGTCACCTGAAAATAATCATGATGTAAGATATGTACTTACTACGCAAAGAAAACTTCAAGGCTACCAAGCACCGTGATAATAATAGCTTATTTATGGATATTTATGTAGGTAGACATTATAAGAATTATGATTTTAACAATAAGATAATACACTTTAAAAACTCTTAAAGTATGCAATACCTTTTCACACGAATAAAAACTGTCATAGTTATTATTAACTTGATAAAAATTGATCTATAATATTTTTCTTTACACTGTTGCTAACATTCAGAATATTTTCAGAATGGTGTCCAAGAAAATATCTTAAAAACAATATTTTATCGCGAGATTTTTCGCTTCCGCTTAACCTGAGATTAATGGAATTCTGTGTTCCCTGTGTTTGATCGTCATACATAATAAATTTGCCGAGTGGATAATGTCAACGACCTGCATATGAAATGCTAGCAACATCCTGTTATTCGATCGAAGGAAAACGTTGCCGCAGGTGATCTGATATTCCTGAAATTTAATATTGAATTCATTACTGGAAAGCGTTACGGACTAGCGCTTGGCCGTTGGCGCAGGCGCAGAAAACACTCAATATATGCAGTCGCTAATAGCTGTGCTTATAATTAATTCAGTGCCTTGTATGCTCTTCAAGCTCTACGGCGCAACGAATAACGTGATACTTTAATACTAAGATAGCTTAATGATGTATTGGAAAAAGTAGGGGAATTTTTTCATACCTAAAACACAAGAGAATACATTTTTTGATAAACGAATATAATTGCTTTGAAATTACCTAGCATCCAACTATGTGATAACGAAATATATTAGCACTACCAAACTATTAAAGACTAAAGATATAATAAGTAGGACATTTTAGAAATTATTTTTGGCGATTGCGATTTTTTTTAAAGTTCGTTTAGAAATTATATTATTGTTGATCTATAATATTCTACACTGCACTAACATTCCAATGTGCAGTATCATTCTCATTGTGAAGGTTCTAGTATATTATACATCAGACAGGAAACTGCTTAGAATTTGTCGAACGAAAATTTTCCGTTTGTATATAAAAAAAATTATTTCATCTTTTTGAATCTAGCATATAATACGTCGTTCTACACTCGCCGTTTAAAACGGGCTTAGATAAGCATTCTATTTGTAATGTAAATAAATTATTTGATCCGTGAGATCGTGCTCAAACATTGAGCTCGCAGTCATACCCCGGTGAGCAGCAGTCAAAACAAACGTGGACCGAATCTCGCAGTAACGCGATACCTTTATAATTTTTAAGCTGAGATCGTCAACCACGATGACGTGTTTGTTTTGGAACAATCGCGATATTTCGTAACGCGTGACATGGGCCGCTTAAAATTTCGCATATTATCAAGCCCCACTTACATTGATTTCGCCGGACAAGTTTTTTCTTTGTTTCCTATTTTCGGTTGTGTTGAACACACGAAATTATAGGCACCGATTTACACTGTTAATGGGGCCTGTATCTTGCCGCGGCTCCAAAAGCTTCAACTATAATTCTTACTTAATTTCGGTATAACTTTACGATTCATAATGACGTATTATTAAAAATCATACGCCATCTTTTATTGCTCATATTAAAGTGTTAAATGTTGTCAATAACCTTTCCGTTTGCAAGGACAAATACATGTTGATTACCTCAAGTCGTTTTTATAGAATTGATAATGAATTTTGGCGTTATTTCCTTTACTGACTGATAGAAGTATGAGTTTGCATTTGTAGGTATCTTCAAATTATATAACATTAATTAAAATGTCGATTTATAACAACAACAGTGAAGGGTATCATTAGATTACTTTAGAGATTAAACGGCTATAGGCTATACTATTTTAATAGGATTTTATAATTACTCCGACATCAGAACAGTTTAACTGGTATTTATATCGAATATACGTAATAAGGATTTAGGATGTCCGATTTATCTTAATTGGTCAAGTTGTCCAATAACTTAGTTGTTCTTTCGGTAGCTACACATGTCACTTTCGTAATAGCGTGTTGCGTTATGTGGCCTCAATTTAGTTTATGAAATCGGTATTTCCTCTGATACATAAATTAACCCCCCATTGGTCAGGGATTACGGATTTGTGTCGGTACGTGCCTTCCGCCGTAAACCCGGAGCGCAAGTCAAGGATTGTTTGAATACCGGTGCGCCGGTCACTGCTCCGTACTATGTCAATAAGCAATTATAATATTTCTCTACATGTCTATCTCGCTTATTCGGGTTTTTTAGTCTCAGGTTTTTTTTGGGATTTTTATGTCAATCACTTTGCAGACAGCCCATATCAATAAGGTAATTGAGGTTATCTGATTAAAGAGTTATTAAACTATTAAAACGTCGTGTGTTTATTTGCTAATATACGATAATAAAAGAAGGGTTTGAGGGCAAATGATATGCGAAGTTATATCATTATGTGTTTTTGCTGTATATTAATAAAATTCAACATTTTCGCTTATGAATTTTTAATCTTATGAGAAATACAAAACTTTCATGATTCGTAAACACTTGCACAAGAAGTAAAAAATTCATTACTCTATCATTATTAACCTTATTTTTACTAGTTTGTACATTGTATTAAAAACAAAACATTACTTTCACTTTCATAGAATAAAATGGGTAACGACAAAATGTAAAATATTCAGAGTGACACTTTCGTGAGCATTATTTTAAAAAAGAGAAACAGAAGCAAACGTTAGCGATGCAGACGTGTACAAAACAAATTGTTTTCTTAGTACTTAACAGCTATTTCGCAAGTCGAACTGTGTACAAAGGAAAGTGTTAAGTGCATCGTATTCAAAAGAGCAGCTGACTAAACACGATTCCGCAGTGTTGTAACACAAGGGCCATTTCTGTGGAACTATTGAAATATATTATGACATTGAATTTTCAATTTATAAACATAAGTAAACTAGCAAACCCGGCGAACTCCGTTTCGCCACCAGATGGCTTCGTTTTTCCCGCTTTTGTGTTGAAATTTTTCCTGAATTTTCTTTGCTATAAACCACACGGAGCCCGAGACCTTTCCAACGAATGCAAAACCGTGGAAAACGGTTCGTGCGTTTTGGAGTTATAGCGTCAGGAAGGAAAACCCGACTTATTTTTATACAGTAGATAATATGAAATCTCATCATCCGTGAGCATTAATGTTTGTCAGCACATACGGAAAACTGACCAAATAAAATTAAAGGTGAAAATACTGTTAACAACATTTATGGACATAGAGAAGATAACCTAATTTCTAAATGTTTTGTTCGAAGATGGAAATTATTTACTTTGCAATCAAGGATTTTCTAATAAACATTAATTATAAAATAATGTCTTCACTTCTAAAAAAGGAGTAAAGAGAAGCAGTAGATTTTATTGAGAGGTCAATAGAGGCAGTTAAAGTATGCAACAATCATTCGTGTAATACATTTTTATCGAGAAATTAAAACTGAAATGAAATTTGGAAAAATAACGCGTAATATGAAAATTGTGACAGCAATTCCTTGTATTGAACTCAGAAATGATACCCCAAGTAATTATTACTTAATATTTTTATAAATTGTGCTCTATAAAAAGGGAACATAACTAATAGAAATGGAGTCGGCATATCAAAGAATATCATAGAAAAAGTAATATCGAACCAATGTACAAACGATTGTTAAAATACTTTCATGTGTTCAGTGCATGCGTATCTCCCGCAAGCATGTACGAGATTTCACACGCTGTAATTACTGGAGCTTTTATTATAATTAGTGAGCTGTCAGGCATTTTTTACAGTTCTCACACGTGTTTATATAATGTGATAACATTATTTAAAGCGCAAACTTACACTAATTACGATGTTGTCCTGCGTTACCCATTAAGTCATTGCGTCTCTCAGATTGTCATTCATATAATGAACTCTCCGCCATCTTGACAAATGATCTGCGTTGGTAAGAAAATAAACTACGATGTTACATAAACTCATTCTTTCAACAATACAAACAGATTAGGGTATTACCGCAACGTCAACGAAATGAATGGCTTGTTATGCCATTTATTGTAAAGCAGTGAAAGTTGAGAAATGGTTAACAATCCTCAATCAATTTGTCTCCTGAGGTCTCTTCATAAATAGTCGCAAGTACCAAGATGGATGCGGGTACCGTAATCGCAATCTGCTATAGAGATTTCCTTATCCGTTTAACTTTCTTTGACCTCTAGGAACCTATTATTCATTTAAGAAACTACAGTTATTTGAAACTATTGTAATACTGATTTTAATGTACATGTAGCACGCCATGTTTCGCAGGTGTTTTCGAGTTATCGGTGTGACATTGAACAGTGCTCTGTCGGAAATAACACGGAATAGTTTATTTTTTTATACAGTTTTGGTGACAAATTCCATAGCTTTTATTGCCTGGTTGATGTCATTTCATTATGACATCGTCGAGAATGTTAAGTTTTTAGAAAACCTTCAGCAGGCGCCAATCGAAATAAAGGATACTGTTCGTGCATAGTGAAAGGACATCTATTCGTTTAAAAGGTGAACTCGCGCCCAAGAATTTGCAGAATGCTGACTTTATCGTTGACCTATGATATTGTTATCGTTCGTATATATTACTATATATACTGATATTCTTACCGCGATATGAAATACATTAAAACACTGAATGAGTTCAATTAAAATATGCGATTTTAATTGACATACGGCGTCGATTATTATTGGTCCTCCAAAACTATAAAATATAATCGTCTTATAATTTAACATATTATGTTCGATACTTAAGATTATAAGAATATAACCAAAATGTAATTTCGGTCTTAATCACTTTGCCTTTGAATAAAACAGGACCCGCATGTCTTTATAATATGTGCCAACATATATACTTATTTTTCAATACATTAAATTATGTAGTAGTATAAATCTCATATACACAATAAAAAATATTTGCCCTTTATACGCAATACGCAAAATATTTATCTTTATAACCACTATAAACCGATAGAATGTTGTTGCCGCAGTTCAAGAGCGTGTAAATCTCCAAAGTCGAGAACAATACAAATTAAGAACTGAATAGCAATTACCGTTTCAATTCCCTTAAAGTCTGCCGCCAGACAGGGGTGGCGGATGGGCGCGCTGAAAACTGAAAAGGCACAAGATAGCGAGCTAATATTGGGCCGCGAAGCCGCGCGGGCGTAGGACGCCTGCCTTTTGCCAGTGTACAATCAGCTCGCGAACCACGCGCACACATCACTTGTACCGGCCAACGCAACACAAATAAACAATAAACCACAATAACATAAAGATCAGACCTCATTCAGCGTACAGATATAACCTGCGGAGTTCGTTTCAATATTAGAGAGCATTTTGAGGGAATCAGTTAAAATGCCGGTCGAAACCAAAATAAGCTTTTCCGGTAAGTTTTCATTTCTATCCCTTGCAAAATAACAATTTTGTTTCCATTGTTGAAAAATATTATAACGAAAGCTTTGTCCATCAGTTAGTTCTTGTTTGGTGTTCACGTTTTAGATCCTAGCTTATTAACATATTTAGCCCAGTTAGTGGTAATTAACATTGCGTCAAAGGAGCCCTATGGTATAGTGTGGCAACATCTCTATTATGAAACGTAGGGCTTATTGATAATATGAAGTATATAAGTAAACACTCCTTCAACCTTGTACAGGTATATGTTATACTACTTGTCATTTAAGAAACCTACACATTTACCTTCTATCATTTGCACTTCATTAACACAAATCCTTCGTGTATGTAACTAATATTTGACATAATACTGGCGTTAATGACAAAATAACATGTTGTTTTATTATCTTTTATTAATCTTTCCTGGAATTAATAAAATTGATGATATACGTATGCGTATAATATGTGTTAACCTTATAATATTTCCAGTTTTATTAAAATACCGCGTTGGCAAAAATATGTTTTTGTGCCATGATGTCATTTTATATCAATACCTTGTTAATAATATTTGTGCATTTAGTATTTCCATTTAAAGTCTTTCGAGAACGATTCTACTTAAATTAAATAAAATTGTATTCAATTTATTGTTGAGTATTGTAAACGTCGCATTCATAGATAAATGTACCTACTGAGTCGGCGAAGTCGTGACTCAAAAATGAGCTCACGTTAGTCAAATAAAACCATAGTTATACACATATAGAAAAATCATAATTAAACATATCTATAATTGAATTCTCATATATATTTTCTTTTGATCTTGAACCTTGTTAAGACATCTTAGCTTAATAAATCTTAAGCATACTCCTTTGAAACCAAAGTTACGTAAGCACTAAGATATTTATAGCTTGAAAATGTTCTGCTTTGACTAGGTGTGCCTTCGAGCCACCCCTATGGGCCTTCTCCCTCGACCCGTACTTAGCGCCCCTCAATATTAAAACAGAGTAAGCCGCTAAATGGAACTCGAGTAGGGAATTCAAGAGTATACTAGTCATCATTCCGTATAGTTTACAGAGTGCATCTTGAATGTACTTAATGGTAAAAATGTAATTCACGATTCTGAATTGAAAATGACTGCTTGTAGGGTCGTTTTTAATTCGTGGTTGCCAATTTAAATCATGCTTTATGCGAGACGAACGCTGACCTAAACGTATGCTGGCGCCAACTTTTTATTGAGAGACCGATCTTCGAATTTTCTATCTTGTACATTTGTAAATTTCTTATGATTTCATGATAATATATGTTACATATTTAACAGAAAATATAAAGGAAATGGTTAAATATGGTATAGAGTTTGAAAAATAACCGAACTGCTTGATACTCGGCTTAATATCAGTGTGCCAAATATGTCAAGATACTAAAAGGAAGGTTTTTGGCACTACGATTTACTTGTATCCATAACTCAAGCGGTTTGAGACAGTGACTGGCCTAATTCTCTCCACATTTAAAAGTCATCCTACCCTTTTCCCAATAACGAAAGACTCTGCATAAACGCACTAATAATATTAATTTTTCAGGAATTAAAGTTTAACAGATTTTATTGAAATTATGAACAGTAAACATTTTTATGCACTTATCTTAACTTAAGATATTTATGTTTAAGAAAGGAACATAAGAAACATGTCACTTATCTCTGCAAAGTAGATACCTTCTTAAATACATATTGATTTACTTACATATTAAACAACGCTATTTTTAAACCACGACAGCCTTTGTTGTGCGGTGTAACTGTCAATATATAAGTTATTACTTTATGTATCGTGGTGATTGGCAGGTACGGCATTTAAACTGCAATAAAATTTGCTTTAAAGTTTCTAAGTACGTACACAGTCATTTGTCAACTGCACTCGTTAAATTTATTGAGTGGGATTAATGAAGTAATTGAAGGATCAATTAGATTGCAGATTATTCGATAATACATGTACTTGTTAGGCTCTTAATTAATGGCAACGACCATTAAATTGTGGACGTGGGAAAGTCACCTACAAGTTAAATAACCAGCCTTAACTTCGAGAATTGAGCGCCGATTAGTTAATAATTTAGACACGTGCGTTCATTAATTTCACTCGCAGTAAAATCCCACAACAATGTTTTGCATTGAGAAGGTGTACTCAAGGCTTCGTGAATTCAAAACTGCCGTATGTTTGTTTACTTCCCGCGTCCTATCCTTATCGGAGATATGCAACTCGCGTTCAAATTGCTCAATTATAAGACGTGGCATTGTTGTCGGTAAACCGTGGCAGAACTTGAGAGCAGGTGTAACCTGCAGAAGCATAACGTGACTGATTTGCGTGATGATTACACGTATCTTCGGTGTCGTCGTGTGCACTTCATTATTTACGAGTGTGTGACGTGGATGGATCTTGCTATGAGACTTGAATAAATCCGCTCAATTAACTTTCAATAAAATCTCACTGTTGTGGTTTATTTGCCAATCGTTTTAGCAACTTTTTGTAAAGAGTCAGGGAGCTAAAATCGCATCGCGATAGACACTAATATTTATGATGATGTTTGTAGGTATAAAATTTAAAGAAAGGCGCGAATTTTTAGATGGATAATATCTGCATTATAACTACTTATTGAAAGTCTTATAAAAATAGCTGCTCATTTTTCTCATATAACACTTTTATGGATGACGTGCTGAATAATACTTTGTCAGTTCGAAAACATAAAAGACAAAAAAATTGACGCGTATTTAATGACTTCCATTTCGAGAACGTACTGTAGCGATTTATGCCTATGTGCACGTATAAAAAATAAACAGCCATATGACATTTAATAATAATTTATTATAGTTTAATGAGTTATTTATTAAAATATTTAAATATACATTTGCAGAGCCGCGCCTGTCCAATTCTCATACTTATCGGCGCCAGTAAGTTTAATTAAGAGTCTGTTTTCTTCTGATGTTTTATATAAATTCATGTAGTAGGCAGTGTGTTAAGTGATATTTTATTTGGTGGATACTGCGTCGCATATTGTATTTTGACTGTCTAGGAAACGTTCAAGGTTATTTTTTTGGACATGTTTTGCACTAGTCAATTTACAAAGTATCGAATTCATTTGTGAGAACAATACGAATTTAAAGTTACGTGGCGTATATCTGTGCGTACCTACGAGTGTCGCGTATTTTGCTTTTTCCACCAAACAGCGTTTGTACTCGATATAATACATTAACAAGGGACTTTCAAAGTGTGCTCGAATCGGTACTTAAAAGCTGATAATGGCAAAAATAATATGTTGGTTGTATGGGTTTTACTTTTATATTATAAAGTTATTTAATTGATCGAAATATTGTGTTATTTAAATTATTAATTAGATAAAAACGAGACGCTTGGACTGGTTGTTAGGTTGGTAATCGAAATTCTTGAAAATAACTCTGATAAAATTTTGTTAGAAGGAGATGTTGCCGTTCCCAAGTATCTACTCAACATTAAAAATACGATTTCGTTACGGATAATAACCATAGAGAAATACATATGAATTTCCACACATTATTATGGAAATTATAACTGTGTCTCTGTCAATTTGTGTTTTATAATGGCTACGAATCCACGTATAATAGCTACGAATTCAGATTGTTCTACTAATATTCTAAATGCGAAAGTTTGTAAGGATGTGTATATGTTTGTTACTCTTTCACGCAGAAACTACTGAACCGATTGCAATGAAATTTGGTACGTAGATAGCTGGACAACTGGAATAACATATAGGCAATACAATAATTTTATTCCGGTATTCCTACGGGATACGGACTTACGTGGATGAAATCGCGGGGCGCCGTTAGTTTTTAATGTATTAATTTTGTATATCTTTATACTCATGAAAAGATAAACTGTTCAAAAATATGACAAGATTATTATGCCGCTTTATAAATAAAATTGGAAAGAAAACTGGATTGTAAATGAACAGTCTGCAATCAAGGACTCACTAAATCAGTAAACATCACAGAGGCTGCACTATTTCTTCCTTATTTAAAATTTGGCATCGTTCCAACACAAGATTGATAATATATGTATAATTATAATAAAACATTTGATAGGATATAATAGTTTCATAGATCTTTAGTTACAAAGTCCGCCCTGCCGCCGACTAGTCTAGACTGCTTTATTGAAAATTCTCTTTGAACCGCCTACTCGTGTCGTATTTCCGTATTCTAGTATTAGATGCTTTTAAATGCACAATAGGTGTGTAATTTACTTAATAATTCTATGCCGTACTTCAGAATACATAATAGTTCATATTATAAAGGACTTGTAGACATGCACGTAAAAATAGTATTAAATACCTAAGGACCTACAAACTAAAATTATATGTATCAGCTTTGGCAGTCCAATGACAGATGGGCGGTAGCATATTATGTTTGTTAAAAACAAACATTTGACATATAATTTTATTGGATTAGTGTTAGTTTATCTAAATAAGTAGATACTCATCATATATTTAAATAAATGTATTTATTAAATCTTTGATTAATTATTCATTCTACTATTTAAAGTCACAATTTTTTTACATTTTCAAGATGAAATTATAAATTCGATCCACATTCCGAATAGAGGCGACAACAAAGGTTTTTAGTGAGTATCTAGGCAAATATCTCTCTCTGAGCTTTGAGGGAGCCCCTCATAACACAAAGCAAAATACACATCATACCCGGACAAAACATCGTACAAAGTTTTTATTGTTATTTCGTAACAAATAAGATAATATTGCATGACAAAGAAAATCCGATAATACGATTAGCGATATGAGCGATAAATAGAGTGTGTTTAACGATGTTTTAATTTTATAAAGATTGAATTTCTCTTTATTTTTTATTTAAAGCCCTGAGGCTAAACCGTGAATACGAGTGTTGTGCCGTATACGTAAGTGTGTAACACTTCCAAGTTCAAGGTTTCAAGATACTAATAAATCTGCACGATAAGGTCAGTTTTATAAAGTATTGCTCAGGAATGACGATAAATAGCTGAAGCTAATTCAATACAGACAAGTTTAATGTTATTGCTAGTTATAAACTGAATTAGACTATTGTTTTAAATTAAATTCTGTATGTATTGTCTGCATTCTGTAGGTAACATCAGTTTCCAAGTGAAAGTAACGTACCGATTAGGTAAATTAATTTGATATAAACTAGGTAACATTTTATAGCATAATAATAACGGAATCTTTGAAAGTCTTGATTTTATCATAAGCGGGCGGTAGCGATGTCAATCTGTAGTAGCGTATAATGTTTAAATTATTTCCCAAAGACTGGTTTATTGCCTTTTTATTCAATTCTGTGGCCGGCCCGACATATCATTGTTCAATAAATCGATCCATTAACAATTTATATTCGATTGCCGTAAGTTATTATGCGGCTTTATCGATTTCTCTTTTGTCCGCGCATTCTTGAGTTGGATCACGGAGTTGACACATCGGAGGAGCATTATGGCGTCACGTTGACTTTATCAGCCTGTTGTTGTACACAGTTGTTTATGGAGGGCCTCTCCATACACGCTTAAGAGTATATCCCATGCGTGAAGCAAGATCTGACTCATTGTATGTACGTGCTTTCGTAAATATTTAACTTTTTTGTGTACTTGTGTAACAAGAATGTACTAAGTAACGTACCTAGTATACGTTGTAGGCAATTAGTTCATACGTAAGCAGTAACAGTAACCTTCGCTTTATTTAAATGATTATCGATTTTTCACTGTACTACCAAGGCTTCAGTCTACCCGAGATCCGTATTTAATTCATTTATCATGGCCTTTGATTGTAATCTTAGCGGCATTTCTGCAGGCGTGAGAATAAAACAATGACGTTTTGCCAGTTATTGCACATCGTGACTGTAGTCAGGTTCACAGATAATGCATAGGTTTTCTGTATATGTAATTTATTTTATCTGTCATATTTAATTCTCTGTTTAAAGATTTATTTCACTCATCGCAACCATGTTTTCTCAATACTGAATCAATTGGATATTGTCAAAATGAAATGCCAAAACTAGACCATATAACCATTTGTTACTTACTATAATAATATATGTAATAAATTTCATAACAAGTAATCAATATTAGTGCAATTTATTGTTTATGAAGTAAACATTTTAGTTAAATTGTCATTGTTCTAGCTTGAGTCGTGACTCGTGAACAAAAAGTCTAATAAATATATATCAATAATAGTAAACAGCTAGTTTAACCTATATCTGAGATAAGATTTATCTATAGGTAGATCTAAGATTACTAAACACGTTTTACACATACATTTCGCTTGAATCATTTCTCGAGAATACTATTGATAAATTTGATACCGTATCGCTCGCAATAGGCAAATGAAAGATACAGCGGAACGTAGATTATATCGCATGACGACGCTACGCACAATAATTACAAGTGCCTTTCACCGAAAGCCAAAACGTTTAAGCGTATTCGCTTAATTATTATTAATAAAGATATACTTTTTAATGTTCGGCAATTTCTTTTATGGCCAATTAGTATTATTACACGCAAGTGAGGATGGACAATTAGCATGCCGGCCGCGGTATGGGCCGCGTGGTTCATTATGATCCATTATCGTAGTTGGGGCGGTACGTGACCAGCGAGTCGATTGCATTTTCATACCATGATCGTCCCTAAACGGGCGCACTGATTATAAGCTGCATAACTTTAATGCTAATGATATCGTTCCATACATATTTATAACGCTATTTATGCACCGATAACGGATTTATTATAAATCATATTGAGCCCAATGTTTGTTAATATAATATTAATTTTATACATTTTTCCCGTCGTTTCCATTTTTGTGTACATTGTCACCTATAAGTCCGCAAAAACATGACTGTGTGTGTGGGACAGGTTGAAAGGTATGCAAAATTAACCTCTCGATTCCTTCTTCGTTCAATAATAACGGTTTCTGATAAATATTTCAGTTATGATAATCATTCGGTTCGTGTGATGTCTGTTTGTATGCGTGAAATATATGCGCTTTCCTCTGTATTGAGGACGCTCGGAGTAATCAGTAAAGATCGCGGTAGTGCACTCGCTAATTCGGTCGGAGTATGTTACTATTTTCAATCGGGTTAGTGGGTTTCAAAGAGCGTTACCCGCCTTAAATGCTTACCTTGTACTGTGAAGAGTTGTTATTAATATAAAGCTCAGTTGAATCTCTATAAACCCTTCGAATGTTCTAGGCTGTCGGTTCAAAGATTTGATGTTAAAGCATTTCCGTTGATTAATGATGATACATTTATCCATTTCTCAACTATGTTTATTTATTTTATTTATTCAAAGAAAACAAATTGTAACATTACAGGGCCTTTACGTTATTACGTAATTACTTAGAACTCCATTGTTTTTAGTATGTAGTGAGTAGAGTAATTATTTATTTATTAATCTATAATAAATGTAGAATGACAAAAAGTTATTGAAAAATAGCAATTCATATACATGTAAATTAATCTGTAGCTGTTAACTACAATCTTATTATTACTCGCGGAAACTTACCTAGATGGGCCTTAATTGTATGTAATCGATCAATTCTATTAAAAATAAATAAATAATGACCGTTGTGAATTGCATACGACTTGCAACATGCGATCGTGGCGTCAATTGTCCACATGAGAAGTGTCCGAACGAACCGCGTAATTGTTCTAATTGTGGTCTAATTGGTGAGAAAATGTGAACGCTTAATTTAAGTGTAAAGGAAAGCATCCTACAAAGATTTCGTCCCTATGAATATATTCAAATGTGATAGATTATTAAATTAGAACACTTAGATTGGAATATAGGTACAAAAGTATCCATTAATATTACGAAATTACCTATAAACTTATCAATATCATCCCAATTTAAGATACACTTCACAACTATACGCGAAACTTATTATCTACATGAACTTGACCACACTTCAATGTCAAATTTAAAATTTGCAAGCACGTTTTGTTATTAAGCAGTCGCGTCAATATAATGAACAAACACAGCATTCGGAATAATAGCAATTACATCATCTTTTCAAATGAAAATATTTGTAGTGACTTCTGTGAATAAATTCTAGAACTTATTATTTTTCGTATTTCCAGAATTCAAATTTGTTTCATGTGTAACTAACGTTTATAATCTATGGCTTGTTTACTCAAATAGAGCAATCAAAAACTATAACTTTGTTATATATCTATAACTTCTTTCGTCTTCATTATAGCCCTTTTTTCGACGACAAAGTTCGTGTCATGGTATGTGCTAGTTGGAAATTGTGGCATGTCCTGTACGAATTATTAGGAAATGAATTAGGCTCGCGTTGCATGTAGTTGTTACATCCGTAGGACTATTACGAGCATGGACGTCACTGCTGTATCTAGGTAATTTTAAAACAATGGTTGCAAATTTAACCCATTGTTTGAATTATTGTTGGCCTTGAGTCACAACTAACACACATAATTTGAACTAAAGATATGAATGATAATTTCATAAAGTGAATGTTGAAATCGCATTTAATTTAATTAAGACATTAAACGTAGGTATATCGATAATTGCAAAGCATAAACAAACATCTGCTAATGTTACTCAACATGTAGGTAAAGCGCATTAAATCTGCTGGTAATGGTTCAGAAGCCAAAATATATTAACAATGACAAGCAAGCAATCAATATAAATGTAGTCGTCTGTAATGATCACACCGTACATCAGTTTCAACTTTTAAGTATGATTAATAGGTGAATTGAGATTACTGCGGTTTTGCATCCTTCTGTTTTCATATCAATTTAAAATTAACAGATATAGCTTCAATTCGAGATAATTCATCGTAATTTACGACAGTGGAAATTCGTACAAGGGCTTCCTTCCGCGTACCATCAAGCCCGTGTAGGAGTAAAGGGACTCCGATGAGCCCGCATAGTTTTATGTCATAGTTATGATACGTATGCCCACGCGCATCGCAAGGCCGGCTCGTTGCGCAGTTGTCGCAGATGATTAATCAGCCTCCGGGTGATCAGTGCCGGACACACGTCAGATCCAATCGGCCGGCGTCGCGGCTCCCTTGTGTATAACAGTTCTCACGTTGAAAAAGTAATCTTTTATTATAGTTAATATCGCAGATATACAATCACATCCAGTATATTTAAACAGTTATTCTTCGGTATTTTAAACTTTTTAAGTTCTTCTCGTACAGTTGTGCCCATGTTATATTTTAATTTCACTTAATACAATTCAATAAATGCTAACTAAAAATTTTCTGAACAGTTAACACAACAAAAATTACAAGAAACGAATAATTTGCTTAAGATTTTTGTATTGCTCTTACATGTGTAGAAATTCAATTATTCAATTATTTCGACTTTAATTGTTCCCATTACATTCCCACAGATTATTCACTTGTTGGCATGTTTTCGGTTGTTGCTTTACATGTTTTCATTTTGTCATAGACGGCAGCTCTTCCGACGCAAGAAAGTTTAGCGACGATTCGTCAAGAAAACATTTGTCAGGTGAGTTTCATTTAATATTATTTAGATGTGATTTACGTACACGCAATGTTAAATCTATTTTCAACGCATGAGAACACAGCGAGCATGAAAATGCTTTTTGTTATTTCAATGTCTTATCGTCATCATGAATGATATCATTAATGTATTTTTTGTAAATACCTTCCGACCATTTTCACTGTTATGTTATGCTTTCGCACATCGATGTTGGAACAGATTTAATTGAAGTAGAGGAAGACGAAGTCACGAGCAGTCTACCGGACAGACCCCGAATGCATCGCAAAGCCTCCAGTGAGTCTGCCCCTACTACTTAAATCGAGTTAATGTTACATGAATTTGCGCGTCATTTGTGACTTAGAAAAACCCGATCATGCATGTTGCATGTTATACATATTATACGACTAAGTTGCATGTTTATTACCAGCGGGAGTAACTAATTGTGGTGGCGGTACCACTAATAGCACTAGCCACTACTACTAGCAACGAAATAATTTTGACACTGTAATAATTTCTATATTAGTCTGCCCGATCTAATCCCGTTATGATTGGAACTTTAATTTCTTATAAGTACAATAGTAATAAGAAACGAAAACGGTATGCATGAGAGAATATTAAAAAATAATTAACACCAACTAATAATATATAGGAACTATTAAAATATCAATGTACAAATAATTGTATTTTAAAAATACTTCCACTTACATTTTTTACTTCGATATCGGTTCGCCTACACTTACAACATTTATAAGGTTACGCTCACACAAATAATTGTATCGTCTTCCAAAAACATAAATGTCTATTATGAAATATGCATATTTGATTTTTATTGTTTTTTTTTTTTTGCGATCAACTAAATGTTGTGTTTGAAAGCCTCGATACTAAATAAAGATTGAATTTGAAAAGCATGATCGTTTGCTATTTGGTAGTGGCTAATGTGTGTGTGTCCTATGTTGTGCGTCATCACAGCTAGTAGCAGGTCGAGTCTGACTTCGATGGACGCGTTATGGGAGAAACATCCGCGGAGGCTCAGCGAGGCCGGCCTCAGACGGTCCTCAGGTGAGTCCGCACGTTTTTAGTCTTCCCTAATCTTTCCACGATAACATATTCTTTTTCGCATAATTTATTACAAGGATGATGAAAAAAATCTACTATTACAATTACATCATTAATAATTAGATACTTGTAAAAACGAGTACCATAAGGCCAAAGATGATTATTATGGAAAGATTGGGATTTAATAATACTCACTTTTAAATGTACGTTCTTCATGCATTGTATTGCATACGAGGTATTTTCATTGGTGATCATGCTACTTCTGCTTTTGCAAGCATTGCAATGTACACTTATGTTTAGAGGATTTTCTAGTATAAAGCTTACACAATATAGTGAGCGGCTCTTTAGTTAATCGTCAAATGCAGTTTGTAGCATTGTTTCCTGACCGAGGCGAAAGTTCATAGGTACGTAATGTTAGAGTGTAGCGATATGTAAACCGGAATGCAAATAGCCCCCAACGGCCGTTGCACTTGCATCACCAGTATTCAAGTCGTGTTTGCATTCAGAATAGAGAATGTGACGCGGACATCCATATTCAGATGGCTAATAAATTTCAGTCCTTTTAAGTCGTAAAATTTCTCTTCCTTCTAGCAATTACGCGGGGATTATCCTGTTATATTGAATATGCACATTAAATATGGTTGGAATGATAGAAGTTATTCTAATAAAATTTCAGATCACAGCGTAGTATTAACGGAAGATACCGACAGTTTCATTATTGGGGAGCGAGTTTGGGTTGGAGGAACGAAACCAGGTCAAATTGCGTATATTGGTGAAACACAATTTGCTCCTGGCGACTGGGCGGGAATTGTACTTGATGACCCTATTGGTAAGGTTTTAGAAATATAAATATTATGTACCTTTTATATAAACTTATAACAACAACAACAACATCATATCTTTTGTGCAATTTTCAGGAAAAAATGATGGATCCGTAGCTGGAGTTCGATATTTTCAATGCCCCGAGAAGAGAGGGGTTTTTTCTCGTCTTACTCGATTAACTCGTGAACCACTTGTGTCTCATGCTCCTCATGACGCGTCACCTGTTTCGGATGCAGGAAGCGTTTTTGAAAGGCCACCATCTGGGTCTGCTCGGCAGCAAAGACGCGCCTTATCACCCAATGGAAGTATTCGTAGCATCGTCAGCAGTAAGATGAGTTAGTGTCAGCAGTTACGACCATAACTACGTATATTCTAATCCTGAGTTAAGACCGGCGCTTTTTAATTGGTAGTAATTTGTTTTCAGATGCTTCAATTTCTACGACTACCGGTGGTGATTTACGTATGGGTGATCGCGTTATTGTCTCTAGTAGCCGTGGAAGCAAGGCTGGCACTCTCCGATATGTGGGTGTTACCGATTTTGCGTCCGGCGTTTGGGCCGGTGTGGAACTTGATGATCCTATTGGAAAGAACGATGGATCTGTAGATGGGAAGAGGTAACTGTTAGGGCGCAAGTAAATAATATCAGATATCTATTTCTGATAACGGTTGTTTCATTAAATAATCTTTGCAGATATTTCGAGTGCGCACCACGTTTTGGTTTGTTCGCTCCCATATCGAAGGTTTCTCGGTCTCCGTCCAACCGCAAGCCTGGTGCGTGCGCAATTCATAGCAACGGTCGCGCTACTCCATTGCGGCGATCCAATTCCCGCGAGTCGCTCACGTCTCTCGGCACATCGATCGCATCGTCCCGCGCAGGGGTGAGACTGGGGGTGACGTCGCTGGGTTCTCAGGTAGGCTAGCCCCGCGCGCGCTCGGCTGAGCCTCTTCCCCATCGATCACCGCCCCCCTCGGTCCGGCCGCACCGCAGCGCGCCCAGTCTTCTCGATAAGACTTTGCTCGTTAAACACATTGATCAAGATCGCTGCGCCCTCATCGCTCTGCCGCAGCCGCGTGTTTACTATGATATTGTTTTCCGCAATGCGAAAAGTGATATACCGTGTCGTTTGAATGAAACGCTACCAAAGTCCTGGCGATGTTCAGAGAGTACGTTGAGTTTCGATACCCGGTCGGAGCGATCACGGCGCAGCGTGTCGAGCGGTAGCAGCGGCACGGTGTCTCGCACTGGTTCCCGAGGGGGTGAGGTGGTGCGGTGGGGTGGGAGGCCGGGCGCCGTGACGAGGGCCAGCCGGGGCCCAGCTACGGACCTGTTCGTGGAGTTGCCGTCCTCGCGCACTCACTTCTCTGGCTTCGGGAAAAGCTACCATTTCTCTTGTGTGTCACCCTTCCAATTCAATTATCCTTATGTCGTATACATTTAAACTCGTAGTTCCTGCTTTTAATAGTCATCGTTCCGTTCCCTACTATAGTAGAATAGTATATACGTAATTTTTATGATGAACAAACAATCATTACATAGTTCCTTGCATCCATCCATTTTTCATAGCCATTTTTGATACACTTTGTCACATATTAAGCAATAGCAATATATCTTACAGTTAACATAACTACATAAAATACGATATTTATTAAAGAAGGGTACATACAAAAGTAATGGTTGTATTATGAGCCTGCTTGCCATTTGCATGTTTTTTTGTTTATTATTTTGGTCTGTAGCTGGCACCCTTTTGGTTTGGCCCTTTGTTCACATTATTTTTTATGTATATTTTGCGGTTCACTTCCATTTTTACACATAGAACCGTTAGTTATGTACATATATACGTTATATTCCCTTTTTTTTTCAGATCAGTAGCTTTAGGTGCTTTTTTATTTTTAGTATTTCACAAGTATTATATTAAAGACTGCAAGGATGGGGTAACTATGGGTTACCCTTTATGTTTTAACTGTGATATTACTGTATTTAAGAAAGTACACTGTGTGTGTTGTGATTTAACTCGTTTTATTTCACCAATAATAAGCATGGTGTTAGAATAACATTACCGACATGCCAAAGAATAGAAATAAAATTTTCTGGGTAAACGACTGTTTTCTCTGAATAAAAAACATTTATCAGAAGTATAATTGATTTTTGATTAAATCCGAATGAAATAATATAAAATATATCTAAATGATCAGGTATTTTGACCCAGAACTTTTTACGTAGCTGTATCCAACATGTCATGTAGTTTGTAATAATATTGAATGCATTTCATAATATACTTTTTATTTTGCATTTAGCAAGTGATTACCGCTGAGCGTATAGCCCTATCCCTGTTTTGAGCATATTTTTGGATTGATACATCCTTTTCACGTAGCACGCTTGGCGGTTCTGAGTGCGTTAACTCGTGTTGTTTTTCCCTCATGTTTGTTGCGCATTGGCACTGTCACTAACGTCACGACACGTCACGTCACGTCACGTCACGTTGGCAGCGTGTCGGAGCTCCGCGAGCCTCTTCCACCCCGGTCTCCGCTAAGAACGCCCTGCAGGTACAATACCCCACCATCGCGGCGCGATAAATGTTCACACGAGGTGTGCTCCACTTTAAATAATATACCGCAAGAAGTGGTGAACCCAACTGTTTATCAGTTCTCGCACTGATTTTGCTACGTTATTGTTATATTTTTTAAAGTTTAGCACTCGTTTTTATGTGAACATTTACCTCGTCCTACTGGGGTCTATTTAAAGGCTACATTTGATGTAGTTTTTATCTATTGGCAATAAAGAGAAACATAAAAAATAATGGGCCTATTTAAATTGCCATGGAAACGTTTTGTTTAAGCATCGTTTGTAGTGAGTAAAACTTACAAACTAAAACAATTAACATTTTTTTTTATATTTGAAGGATTTTTCCTTTATTATAATATTCTACGCATTATGAACGCTATGTTAACTATTTCGCACATTATAGTACAAAAATGAAGCGTTGTAATCATGTTCCAATAATAAATAAACATACCTATTACCTATGTATTATTAGTTACTTCGTTATTAAGCTTGTAAAACGCCATTCTGTGATATTTTGGGTTTTTGTCACACGAACAAACTGTATTTATTTATAAAGACAAAATCATATTAAACACATTTTGATCATACAATGATGCATTTGACTGTAACTTATTTATTTAATTTTAAACGTCCAGTGCCTGTAAGACATAATAATATTCATAATTTTAAGGATCAATGCATTGAATTGTATGTTTTAATTATATGTAGTTCTTTATTCTTTACCTAATATTTAATATATAACGTACTACTTTTAGTATAATGTAAGTGTAGTTTTAATGATTTAACAACTTTGTGATTGATAAAATAATAATGAATGAATATTGGTGATAATAAATTATTATACACGCGTGGTCTTATTCTTACTCCTTCATACCCTCTTACCCTTATTCAATGTAAATAAATTGTTATCTTAAACTAATTGTGTGGTTTTATTGCGTAATATCTATTACAAAGGCCAAATGGATCAATTTTACTATTACAAACTGAGATGACATCATAGTAATAATTAATGCAGTTATTTATTATTAGCGTCGCTATAAATCTGCCGTGTTGATCCATTTAGCTCAGACTGCAGGCTACAGTACTCTGTTTAAAGTTGCATGACAGACAATAAAGATATAGAAAAAGTACCTATGCATGGAAAAAAGCTTTATACAGCCTAGCTATCCGGGTGGAGGAGCATTCAGAATATTTGATATAGATATAATAAGTGTCGCTTCATGATATGGATAAATGTAAATAAAAAGATAGCTGGTCTCGCATGCCACCTGGCTGAATTCCAAGCGCTTCTTAGTTCCGTGGAACTGATTTATATGGAAACAACTTTATCGTTGCAAAATAAAATCGCCTAACCGCGTTTTACTTCCACGAATAGCTTGTTTATCTCTTTTGTGGGTTGTTTTATGGAGTGTAATAATAACGGTTTTAAAAACTCTTTTTCTATTTTTACCTATCTTGTTATGCCATTTGGTTTAATACCAACGTTTTCTTTATTTCGATACCATTATATCGTTATATCACTAAGATAACATCAGGTTCGTTTAAGTTTAGGCTCCGAGCATTTTTTAAAGCATTGTTTTTATATATTTTATGCCTTAACAATTTTTTTTAAAAACTAAATCAAAAGTATAAAGGCTTATATAAATAGCAGGAGATATTCTCTCGCAATATTCTCGAATATCGTTGAATTTCTCAGTAAATCTAGGTAAATCCTAATATGTCGCGCCAACGTAAGCGATGACTTAATAAACACGCGGTGTGGGTGGGTGTTAATATGCTACAGTTTGGTATCTACATTTAGAGAATATGATAATTCCATACTAAATAATAACATTCAAAACAGAGATAGGCAATACGTAAGAGTAAACTCGTGAAATTTTATAGGTATTATGTTGATATGTTAGTTTATTAATATCGTATCAATATATGATACGATAAATGATGTAAAGATAGCTAGCGATAACGGTAACTTCCTAGTAGGAATTGATAGTACAAACGATGATGTAGTGGAAATTAATTCCCAGTTACTTAGAGCTATGAAAAGAACAGTTTCTTGCATTGAATGTTGCACCACAGAATAATAAGTACAAGTTGTACATGGTACAATAGCTACCATCGAGTATAGCCTGGTACGGTTCAGATATCTTTTGATAACGTCAAACATGTTGCTATATATCAATGATGTTTTTATTTAATGAAGTAGGTTACCCATACAAGATTTTTATGAAATCCACTTCTTATACATTTGGGTAATAGGTACACTCAATTAGTTGAATGTGTTAATATTATTGTCTTAATAAATATGTTCTGTAAAGGGCACCAAAAATTCATTTTAATTATATATTACGAAGGTAATATGTTTAGCGCGTGCGTATTAGACCCGTATCGAAACTCGAAAGCCGAAACCTGCGGTTAGATCCCTGGCAGACCTGTCTCTGTATGGCTTCAATGAACTGCTAGAGACAATGTACTTAACTAACAGACTACATTGTTTAATAATAAATAATTGGTTTTAAGTATAGGAACTGTTTAGATTATAAATTTTGATATTGCTGGTTACATCGCGTTATAGATATTTTTAAAACAGATGCCTACTCTGTACAATTTCCTATCTTACGTAGTAAAGTCAAGAGATCATCAGAATCAAATTTGAATAAAAACAACTTACGTATCTTGTCTGTATGTGGATATAGATTGTTGAGAAGTTATGAGGAAATAACAAGAAATATTTGCAGTAAAACTTAGTACACCTAGTAGGTATAGCGAGCTATTACGTAACGTAATTTACATAGATACTATTTTAATAACTATTCTAGAAAAATGCTGCGAGATCCAATATTGAGTAGGTATGTATCGATTAAAAATAAATAACATAATGAAATAACCATATTAGCTCTTTTGCATGATGGGTGATTAGGCCCATAAAGGCAATACATATTTCAATTTCTCCATCTCGAATAGAATCGAATCTTGTGTTTTTGAATAATTTGTCGTTTTGAATATACTTAACAAGTGGGAAAGGTGCATGCTCCAAAATAAATAAACCGCTTTTTAAATGAATTACACCGTAAATGGTATTTATTTTGCTTCTAGTACAATGTATTTGAATTTAGTACTCCTTAGATATGATTTATATTCGTACTAAATGCTGGAAGTTTCGTCGTGTTTAAATACGCGACTCGATTGTCTGTCGTGTGCCTATCGATTTCGCCAAAATAAGGAGCTGCAGGCTGCAATGCTGTGACCGTAAAACGCAATGCTTCTGTAGGTAGAGCACTTTTGATTACAATGCGACTTTTTTGTCAGTAACATATATATAAATAAAATAAAATTTGCAATAATAATGTAAGTTTCACAGATTCTAAATTATGAATATGTTTTGTTGAGCTTATCTCTCCATGATATTGACAAATAATGTATGAAAATCAATGTTAAAAAGTGTTAAATACGCTCGCACCGTCTAAGAGCCCGCGACTGCCAGACCTTTGTCAATCATAGATGCTGAAGTTTCTTATGCCCCCCAACTATAGTAAGAATAATTCTGACCAATGAAATGAAATGAATTCGGTTTTGATCACTAGTTTTCGGCCTTTATTTATTGACGAAAGTCTGGCCCAAAAATGTTGTGAAATTGGTCGTTAATGTTTGCAATCACGGATTAATTTGTTTCAAAATGTATTCAACTATTTCAAATGATTAACGTGAAATAATCTAAATACAAACTACGATAATTAAATCTTAGTATGAGTTCTGTTATTGTAACTTTATATGAGTACTGTATTTTGTACTGTAAAATTGTAATCTTTAACAATATAAATAATTGTTCTACTTTTTCAATTCAAGTAGGTACTGAACCTTATAAATTTGCAACATATTCCTTTGATTTCAAAACAAATAAGATTATCAGTTAAAACTTTAAACTACCATTGGTTAATGAATAATTGAGTATTAAATTTAAAAAAAAAAATAGTCACATCTAGTACTAATACTAAACACATTTCTAGAAGTCACAGGATATGTTGTACAGTTAATAAATTGTTATGTACCTACCACTAAAATATCATGTATAAGGTATACCATTAATATGGTTTGAGACATTCTTTATCGATGTCCCTATAATTGAAGCGACGTATAATCGACGAGTAATTAAGTTGAACATTGTAATTCTTATTTGGTCGGGTAATGTTTATTAGTCATGTTATTATCTAGTCTAGTTATGTGCTCAGAATACATAAGTACAAATTTCTGTATTTAGTATGGATTGGTTTAATCATAGATTATAATTTATTGTGAACAAGCAGATTTATCTACACCTGAAGGTTGTAGGTATGATGTTTGTACAATGGATGTTGTTGTGTACTTTTCATATTGAGATTATCAATCTCTCATATATGATGGTGACATAGACATATATAGGTCGTATGGAGGTATTATGTTTAATCTACTAAGCGGTTTGCAAGCCCATTCCTCAACTGCGTCATCTTCAAGCACGATACCGAAGATTTGCGATATATAACGTAAATACGCATTACGTATATTACAAATTGTTGTATGTTTTTTTTAATATTTTATGATTGTTTGCCATTTGTCCACCGGTTGCTGCATCTTGCAATTGTCTTGTGATAATATTAACATTGTTAATATCCTCTTAACATAATTTAAGTTTATTTAGATATTAGGTATATGTTTGTGCACTCTGGCGCCTAGCAGCGTCTGTTTATTAACATGAGGTATTTTGCAAAAGTTTGACCACCCTCCTATATATAAATAAATAAATGTAATTGTAAATGGATTCCAAGAAGATTGTTAAAATAATTAAAACAACGCGTCATTGTATGTTCTTAGTACAATATATAAGAGTATTTAAAACCGAAATAGTTAATACGATTGTTCTGTTGAATTTGGAATATGATTACAATTTAATCACTAATGTGTTATAAGTATATCTGCATAAGCTTTAATAATGTTCGATAAAATTGGCTAAGATTATTAAATGTTGGCTTTATTAAAAAATAGGAACTGTTGCGTGAAAAACAACATCATTTGGAGCGACTTATGCGAGAGAGGGAGTTGGAGAGATCTGAAATAGCGAAAGTGTCCCTTCAGGCTGATCGGGCGGAAAACGCGCTTGCGCAAATACAGAAGGAGGCTTCGGAGGTAAACTTTATATTTGGTTTTTTATTAAATTATATAATATGTACCGAGGTGTATAGTAACGACACTTAAACTAGTCGCCATCTAAAAATGATATATTTATTTTATTTTATAATCACATATGCCCCGCGATCTCATATGCGTTAAGTTTAGAATATAAAAAGCTATAATTATACAGTATAAAGCGGCAACTTTAAGTAGAGCATGATTTTTATTTATACTCGCTCATGCAAATTTTTTTTTTTAAGATTCGAATTAGTAGTTCTGAGACAAGCGCGTTCGACCAAACAAACCATTAAAATTCATAATATTACGAATATTAGTATATTAATATACTAGTATGGAAAAATAATATACGACATGGAGAAAATGTCAGATCACATGTCCTTTTCGGGACAAACTCATTCTGAACCTTTGTTTTAATATCTTGTGTATGTGTCTCTTTCAGGCAAATTCTGAAAACGCTAAACTTAAAGCTGAACTTGAAAAGTTGAATAAGTTGTTGGAAGATGAAAAGCAGAAAGTTGAAGATCTTATGTTTAGAAATGAAGAAGAAAATATTAATAAAGAAGACTATTATGTACGTAGAAACATCATTACAATTAAATATATTATATATTTATTACGTTACTAATGTTATGTGTGTTTTCCTTTCAGAGATATAAAGAAGCGATGGAGGTACGAATCAAATTAACAATCTATTTGAATAATATTTTATTTTCTAAAAAGCGCATTATTAAAGTAAGCACTTATTTTTTCAGCGCGAAAGAACGGTTCGAGAGAAGCATATTCGTGAGTTGGAAGCAGAAGTTGCATTACAAGCGGCCCGTGCTGAGACTACGGCGAGCGCGCTTCAAGCGCTTGAAGAACAACGAACCGCTGAAATGACAGCTATAGCGGAACAACATAAAGAAGAATTGGTGGCTGCTCAAAGTATGAACAACCTGTCTTTGTCTTGTTTGCATATTTCTAACATAAGCAATTTTATATTAATCTACATTTTCAGCGTTGTCCACAGAATTACAAAAACTTCTAGATGAAGCATATGCGCTGTTAAAGGAAAAAGAGAATGAGAAAGATTCTCTAGGCAGAAGTATGTCGGAAGAATTAACTAAAGTGAAATTGGAATCGGAGAAAGCTCTCCTCGAAGCTAAAACCAAAATGGCTATTTCACAAACTGAGTTCGATACTCAATTATCAGTTTTAACGTCCAAATTGCAGCTTGTAGAATCCAAGCTGGAGACTGAAAAACAAAACGTAGAACGTTTAAATAAAGATAATAGTCAAATAATTACGGATCTAAATGCTAAGTTGACACAACTTCAAGCTACAGTAGACGATAAAACATTAGAATTAAACAAAGGTAAGTAAGATAATGAATAAGACACGGTAACAAACTTACAACGATAAATCTATCTCATTCCACTGGTTCAGAAATTACATATATTAAATATTCAAAATTTCA